>NC_049980.1:15743575-15758654 GCF_000003815.2 Branchiostoma floridae | reverse complement strand
GGCATCTGCGGATGTCAACCGTCCCAGACTTCAGCTGCTCCAGGGTGCGCAGGATGACCCTGGCCAGTTTGTGATCCTCAGCATCTATAAGGAGGTAGGAATCAATCAGTTGGAAATCAAGGTTGCATCCAACCACTGACAAAATTGTTTTGTAGGTTATAAATATTCTCAGGTTGACATAGAGGTGCTGAAGTCTGTATTAAGACATACTAGTACCTGGGCCACACTAAAATTAGATACAGGCATTACAAACTGGTCTATATTTTATGATGGGCTGGAACCTTGGGTGATATGGATAGTCCACATATTCTCCCCACAATATTAGTGGTGCTAAGGATTCAAACTTATTTTTCAGAGCTTCACCTTCCACACATTTCACAATGGCTTATTGAATGATCACTGAAAAATTATAATCTCACAGTACAACAAGCTATCGGTGGGTGAATACCTGTTATGTCAAATGGAACCAGCACTACTCGGTCTCTGCACCCATCAGCTTCAATGATGTTCTTCAGGGTACAGTACAGCAATTTCACCTACAGTCAAAAAAAGTATTCATAGTTGCACAGCCCGTAGATATTTGTGGCAATCCATGACCACATTAAAGAACCCACCACACCAAAAAGAGGAAGGGCCCATCCAGGTGTGAGTGAATCAAACCTATCAGTCTGGTCTTACACAGCTTGTACCCATTATAAGCTACATACAAAACTGGTGTGTTGTGTCCAAATTTGTTTTTCCGGTAATATGCAAAAGAAACAAATGGAAGAGTGCATAGAGCAACCATATAGTGATCTGACTGACCTGTTGTTCCCTGGCCTCTCTGCTGAACCCTGCACAGGCTTTGGATTCCTGCATGTCGTACAGTGTTTGTACATTGGTAGCATACTCCACAACACAGTACTCTTTCTGCGGACAAACACACGGCACTGATTATATATATGGCAAAATTATCACAACAAAGAGTGTGACACTGTGTCTGCGTGCTATACAAGAAAAAGACATGGACAAAAGAAAAGAGTTTCCTTTGATCTCAAAGAATACCAAGTTCCTGGGTAAATCTAAATCATTGCTTTCCTAGTCTATGATTATAGCTTTATCAAATGACTATCATATTTCCTTGAAAGATATTTCTTTGATGAAAAATGGCATTTCAGACATGCAACTACAATGTACTTACACGTCTATTGTCATCTGGATCAGTGATGCAGTGTACATCATTTTTGTACACCCTATCCTTGACGCCAGCCCGGTCCCTTTTAACAGGTTGTAGGCCTCCCTCATCACTCAAACCTGCAGTAACATTCTACAGAGAAAAACTGTTCTGTGACATTGGTAGAAATTACCCTGACCTATCGTTTGCAAGTGTTACTATATAGTGGTTGTCTTACTAAATAGTCTTAAAAACTAGGATAATCTACTTAATTACTCATTGACAAGAATTTCCCAAACATCCTTTCTGAATATTGCACATCAGTGACCACTGGCAGTCAAATCATGTTGACACATCTCTGATACACCAGAGATGGAGAAGACTATTCAGCAGGAAAGGTGGTCTTTTGGTTAGGGTTGTTGATTAAAAGTCAAAGGTTCTGGGTCTGAATTGCTAGTAAGCTCTGATGTTGTGTCCTTAGGAAAGACAGAGAGCCATCGAGCATGTTACAGAGTCTGACACTTATCATCAAGAATAGGGACCATCCCAGTGTGGATGACACTAAAGCAGCTTGAATTGTACCTTAGCTGCATTGAACTAGTGTGTTACACCTAGAGATGGGTTGCCAGGTTATGCAAAACAAACACACCTCAATGTTGGAGTCTTCATCCTCCAGCTTGGCTCTGACCTCACATTTCAGGGGGATCAGAACCAACAGCCTGTGAGCTGTGGGGTGGATTTTGTCTTTCCATGCTGACTGCTCAATTCTCTCACAAAGACCTAGAAGAAATGTACAATTAAATCAGCCCATACATATATAGTATACTTATATACATGTGTGTGTGTATATTAGTACTACAGACCATTACACCTACATTTTTTACTAACAGTATGTAGGATATTCCTTGCACACAACATTGCAGTGTTATTGAAATCCTACATAAAGGGACAACTATGACAACTAGAACCATAGGTGGACAGTTGATAAGAGAATATTTTAAAACAGCGAGTGAAGTGCTATTCCTAAAAATTTACTGTAAAAGACATAAACTTAACGTAGCTAGATTTTTAAAAATAAACGAGCACTATGACACTCAGGGACAGCCCTATGTTCAGACACCCCAGATTTCTAATCATATGTTAGGATTACACTTAGGGGTGTAACTCTTACCAGGTAGAACAATCTTGAGATAGCCAGTGTAGAAGGACCAGGCCAGTCCATGGGCCACGTTCTGATTGGTTCCTTCCACCTGCTCCATCACCTCCACTTCAGCTGGCTTCTGTTTCAGGTGCATTTGAACAGCATGATATAGCAGGTCAGTCAGAAGGGTAGGTTTTTGTCAAGTACTCAGACAGTGTCTTCTCATTATGATGCAGACTTCCTAAATAATAGTCTAAAAATGTCCTTAACCTGCTCAGCTTGCAGTCTCTGCTACCTAACTCCATAACCAGTACAGATTTTGTTCCCAATGGCTACCTTAGTAGGCTGAAGGTAAAAGTCATCAGTAAAATCAAGGAGGTTGCCATCAAGTATTTTGAGTATGAATGCTAAACCTTGACAAGATGTTTGACATTTGGATGATTATGTGTCTATAAATAAAGTATCCCTCCAATGGGATCACTTGATAGATTAAACATATTATGTTGTTACCATGAAGTACGAGAGGATGACAAGCTGCACCCCCGTCAGCAGCACCAGCAGGTCCAGGTACTGGGATAACAGTTGGGCGAGCATCTCAGTCTTCAGGAAGCATATCATAGATATGACGACCACAGACAAAACCAGCAGGGCAGGAAAAGCGCCTCTCATGGGGAATTCAAAGTGGAGACAACTCTGGAAGGCTTGGTACCTGAAAAGTCAGTACAACAACTTGTAACTAATAAGCTATCCTCAGTGGCAACAAAATCATCTTCACCTCAAGGAGATTATTAAACAGTTGTATTTTTATTTTATCCTCGGGCCATGTGGCAAGCGTGTTTCCTTGTTCTCTGATTCAACTGCTTTATTTTTTCCTTATTTGAAAAAGAATATATGTGTACCATTTATACCAAACTCCTATATGCTCATGCTCTGTATTTCATTTTGGAATCCATTTATAAATGTATTAAAAGTTCAAGTGCCATTTCCACTGACTTGTTTCTCCTGTCATTGTATTTGGGTCTATAAGATTTAAAGGATAGCTATTTCTTTATTTCACTTGTGCTTTTCAATAATAATTATGGCCTCAAAAGTTATAAATGTAAAAAAAAATGTGATTACCATGTAGGAAGAAGGTGTGCTTGTGTGCATGGCAAGAAATGACATGTTTTTGATCAGGTAAAAATGAGTGATGATCACATCCGTTTGTCAATGTCTGAAATGCACCTTGTATTATGTCTAACACTTGGCCACATGCAACTGTGAGCTAGTTGCAAAATGTAAGCCATATGATTTGCTATAATTAAACACCTGTACTACTGTTGGCTTAATCAATTTGATGCATGAATGATATGACCACACAATCATCAGTGCACCATTCTCTACCTCAGTCATAATTAAACAAAGGTCATTTCATGCATGCCATGAGAATCATATCAATTATCATATTGTAGTTTGCTTACAACATCATGAAAGTCCACCATTCAACATGGAGCTATAACTTGACCTTGCAAGCTAATTTTAAAGAGAGAGAGGCATGAGTCATACCTGCTTCCATGCCGAGAGTTGACATGTTTCCATTCCTCCACAAAGAGAACCACACTGTGCATGAGCTCAGAGACCACAGTCGTGAGAACAAGAGCAGCTGTGATGAACAGGTAGCGAGTAAACGTGGACGTCTCAATGTCTATGTCATTTGCAGAATTTTCCCCTGTGAAATACAGGTAAATCACACACTTTGACTTTGAACAGAATCACACAATTTGACTTTGAACAGAAAACAAGTGACTGTAGGTAGCTTTGTACTCTGTGATGTATTTATGGTTTATGTTGGTTGTGTTGTTTTCTTTGGTGTGTGACATGGTGTTTATATCACATACAGAACACATCACATTGACTTATACCAAAAGCTTACTCAAAAGCTATTAAGGTAGCTATAACTGCCAAATGTAAACACAATCCTGTATGTATCAACATCAAAATCAGCCTCTCAAAAGAACAACAAATGACAAAACTAAAGCTCTGTCACTGGAGGTTACCTTCTGGTCACAGAGCAACAACACATAAAACAAATAAGAGAAAGTGTGCCCATGAATGCTAACTGACCCTTCACTTTAATATGTAACGTTAGGGCACTTCACTCGGCAATTTGTTTCCACCTACCTGGTGAAGGTTGAAGATGAAGACCTAGCATGCTGCATACTGTTTGCATGACAAACCAGGCCCCAAACCAGAAAGCTAGCCAGACTGCCAGCAGGAGGGTGCAGTGGAACACACCAGTCCTGTGAACCCTTGGTGCAGGAATACTGCCGAAACCATTATTCTCCTTCCTCTCCTGCTCCATTGTGCTCAGCTTGCAGTCTCTGATACTGTACAAACAGGAAGTAAATCGGCAGAGTTAGACATCTTTGTAAAACATCCGGCAAATTTTGGGATGTACATTGATCTTTATATGCAGGTAGAATCTTGTGTACTTCAATTTGTATACATCAATTCGATAGTTAATTTTCATGGCTTAGAAATGTCAAAAACTTTTGCTCTATTAATATGATCTCCTATATATGTGTAGGGGTTTAATGACCTTCCTGCCCAATGGTGAAAAAGGTGTAACTGGCAGGATATTATCAAGGACGTTATAACGTTATATATTATCAAAGGTGGATGGTTGCATTTCTTGCCTCCTGGTTAACTTCCAAAAACTTCAAGTGATATACTATGATACACATGTACTCAGTGCCAATTGTACAAAAAAGTGTTACAGACAGGATCATTCTGTCTAGCGTTGACTGGATCATCCTGTCAATAGCCTCAGCCTTGTCAATAAAATAATAATGTACACAAACCATGCTGATGAGAGAACTTCCACAGAAATCAGTTAACATATTAAATGTTTGTTCTTGCAGCCTACTCTCAATCAGTCACATAATGTTTGCTCCTACCTTCTATATCGCATGTGATCACCTGGATAGCTCTTGTCAACTGGTCCAGGTAGCAAAAACTTCAATACCTGTGAAAACCTGACAGGTGTGAAACCAGTGGATGGGGCTTCCTCATACTTGCGAGAGGAGAATTACATAATAATATGAAGCCATCAAACTGTACGATCACCAAAAATGGTCAAAACCTTAAAATTACCTTTTAGTAGGTTTACCACATGTGTCCTTGTGGTCTAGCTGGGGCTTTCCATCACTCATCAAATCGTCAGCAATAAGCCTTATATGGTAATTAGGGGAATCCCCTACCCTGAAATCCCCGCGACAAGTGATGTCATCATCATTTCTGGGAGGTACCATTTTGAAGGGGAACCCTGTAGAAACGATACGTTAAAAATATATTCTGTCGGTACTGATATGCAACTAGTCCTTTGAATGCTACTCATGTTATATTTTGCAGTCATGTGTAGGAATTGTTTTAGATTTGCAATTCGAATTGACTTGCAAGTATGTCATACTAACCGTACAATGCCCCTCTGTTCATGTTAGGTGCATTATGGGTACGAACTTTTGGCCCGACACCAAGCATCTATTTTTACTTCCGCATTCGTCGTTGGAAACTACGATCGACACAAACGTTGGAAAACCCAAGTAACTGTAGTTGAATATCTTCGTATTAAAGAAGAAAGCTAACGGGGCTTGCCCGGAGTTTCGATTGTTGACGCAGGTGAGTTATCTTATCCGCACTCCGCCAGGTTTTCTTGTTTGGAGTATCTATAAGTTAGTTTCGCCAGGTGTGGTCTCAAGCTGTGACGTAGTTTCCATCGTGTTTTCTAGTACATGAGCCGTACATAGGACTCGTGCCCTTTGGTATGCGATTTCTCAACCATTTAACTGTGTAGTATCCATTTTGAATCGTCTTGCATACAGTTTCCACAGGTCTGCTATGTGTGTAATTAGGCAACATTGATATGGTATAGTTTTAAACAGTGGCTGTAACACCTGTATGTTTCAGTAACGTTATAGTCTTATGAAGGGAGATATCTCAATTTGAAGCATGCAGATAGAAAATGAAACGTGAAACACACTAGGTACAGTCTTTATCCAAGGAGGTTTCAACCATTGATTTTTCTTGCTCTAAAGTTGGTCATACTGGAAAATTGACCGATATTTTCGTTAGTGTCAAACTCAAAGATGGACAAAGGTCATGTACAATGAAAGATTTAACGGAGCACTACTGCCAGTTGGACCCAGTTTTTTGTTCTTTTTTTTGCGTGTATTCTCATTCGAATGGGTTACTGTACAACACTGCTTGATTAGGTATACATTTGTATGATTATGATATAAATCTTTATTCTCGTCTGGCAACATGCCCAGTCTATGGCGATGGTGCCAGCTCGGTTGGACTCCTGCCCTACATCACTCAAACACTGCGCCACACGGGAATTTTTCTGACGACTTTGTTGTTTGTTTGCTGAGAAACGCCTCAGTAGCCACGTCTTAAGGCTTTATGTTCCGGCGCTTCCCTGAGTATGGCAGTTTTGCCTTATGACTCTGTATGTCATTGAATCAACCTTTCAATTAGTATCTTACCGATTAATACAACCTCTGGTTACCAAGACAATACCGCGTATTTTGGCAGTGTTATTTCAATAGGCAATATTTGTTTTAACCATTGTGGTCTTTAAGTGCGTTGCGTTTGCAGTGGCCAATATCCAGCTCACTAAACGGGCTCGCCTTCTTTGATACCAGGGCGATCGGTCGGTCGGTCGGTCGGTCGGTCGGTCGGTCGGTAAGAATTGCTTCTCTTGTAAATTCAGGGACATCTATTATTTTTCTTTATATCAAAGTGCTCTCGTGAAAGCATGAAATGTTAAACTAAGTTTAAATCAAAGCCTAGTAACTAGTGTTGGACGTACAGTTGTTCAGTGGTTGCATCACCGTCGGACGTATGTTGTTGCACAGCGGAAGCCTAATTAGACTTTGAAAGCCTATCTTTACAGTAATGCCATTAACGGAACTATATTTCACGTTGTTGATGATCCCATCTTAGAACAGGTTTGTTTGTAAGATTAAAAGCTGTACAGAAACGAGAACTTATTGTAGTGACGTTTTACACAATTGTGCAAGTACCGCCGGCTAAAAGTGCATTCCAGAGCAAAATGTTGCCACCCCTGCTTCATTCGGGTTCTTCATTTAGACTTTCTATCGGTGTCTGCAGACTGCTTCTTGTTACATTGCCTTAGCTAAGAACCGTAAAAGCTCGGTAGAGACTTTGTTCTTGCATCGTGCAAACCACTTCCGGTATAAGTGATAAATTTGGATACTTGTACCTGCTTGTATAAATCATTGCAATTATGCAATCTTGTATGTGAGAAAAAAAACAAGAAGCAGAGTGAGTGATGGAGGGAACGAAGGGCAGACATTGTTATAATTCTTAAGTTGACGGGGATTCCTACTGGAGGTGACGTGGTCGCGTATCATGGCGGGAAACCCCATTACAGCCTCTCCACATAATAGCCCGCCCCTTTTGTCTGCGGCCTCTATAAAACGGGTGCGCGTTAAACGTAGCCTTAGATTTTCTGGGCCGATCTACTCGACAATCTTCCTCACTATCTCATCTCCAGTACTTACTGAGCAAAACCCGACTAGTGCATCGTACCTGATTTGAAAGTCGTTGGAAATAACCGATGTACAAGTACGTTTATCGTAGCTAGCACTGAATGTTTTGTTTTGTTTGGCTGATCATTTTCCCGTCTTTACAACCTGTATCTAACTGAGTCTGCACTTTTCCCTCAATTTTACATTCTTTTTAAGCTTACTGATATATATCTTTATGGTTGCGATTTGCAATTCATCCCATGTCGAGCCACCCAAGTCTAAACCATTCGAGCATATGTAACGTTTAACTCATGCACGCCATTTTAAAACATTTGTCCTTCTTTCTAGTTAGCGCCCTTCGCATACATTCTAGGTGCCGTTAGTGTTTATTTTTGGAAGGGGAGGAATCAACTTTCCAACAGAAAAAGACATAACAAAATAAGTCGAACAAAACGCCAAAAAGGACGACCAAAACAAGTCCGATATAACATGCATCTACTGTGCGACTATTCAGAGCTGTGACTGGTGACCCTTACCTTCATTACACCTTTGTTGGACTTTTGTCCCTACCTGACTTACCGCCGTCCTCACCATGGCGTTTGTCGTATCACATTACCAACGTGAAAGGTAGCTAGCAATTTGCTAGCAGTGGCGACTGTTGCAGGAGTTCTTTTACTTGCAGGCTGCTGGCGCAAGAATCCTTACGGCAGCTGCCGCGGTTACTTACAAACTACATATATATAGAGTCGCTGTAATGTCATGCTTGTAAGCATTGTGTGCCACTGTAAATCAGTTATTGATAGCCTTTCGAGTTTTCTACGTTAGGTACAACAACAAGTTTCTAGCCTGGGGAGCTGCCACTATTTCCCTGTCAAGTCTTCTACTTTTAACAAATGCAACTTATTTATTTGTGTTATGTCGTCTAATTAATGGAGAGGCTTTAACAGTGTCTTTAACCATGAAAATGCATGCCTCCCCTCAGCAAAATGGATACACGTGACCGCAACAAGCTTCGCATGAACCACCGCGAACTGAAGAGGACGGTCTCCACACGTTACATCACGGGCTACCTGTACGAGAAGGGCACCCTGACCATCGACGATGTCGACCGGATCAACACGCAGCCTACAGAGGCAGACAAGATGGAGACCCTCCTCTTCATGCTGCCCAGGAAGGGCGACGGAGCCTTTCAGAAGTTCTGCTCGGCCCTGAAGGAGAAGCACGATGGGGCGTCTCTGTACAGAGAGTTGGCAGAGAAATTGGAGTCAACTTTGTCAGATGACGAAAGGGAAGGCCAGCAAGGTAGGAACAGCAAGACTGATATCATGAAGGCAGTAAGCAATGTCGTACACAATTTGTAACTAGTAACTAATCTCGCAGTATTTTCTTTGAAGATGTCACTGTATTAACATCAAAGCATATATCTATCAGTTCTACAAGAGAATAACAATTGTCTCTTCGAGAAAGACCAAAAAGTCTACCTTATCCGAGCAAGTCGTGAGGTTGACTACGATGTACTCATGTTACTAACGACCATTTACTAACGAACATATTTTATTTACTTCGTCCATCAATGTTTAACGGTCTTTGTATCGCCAACATTCGCGAAAGTTAGGAATTGTTGATGTTGTGGGTAGAAGTCCATCCCGCCAGTCTTGTGCAGGGCCAGTTCATTATCAATCGCGCTCTTTCGTAGATCAGGGGAGTTGGTGAATCGTCTCACGCCGCAGAGAAATTATCACAACGGGAAGGAGAATAAATGTACGCCTTACAGAACTATGAACAAAAAGTGGGTATGATTGGAAGTAATTGCAAATCCCCTGTTGCACTAAATCAATCAGTTCGGCAGTTGTAATGTATGTTTCTTTTTGTTCATTTGTATCTTTCTTTCTAAGGGTCCTCCCCTGATATCCCAGAGGACGTTGCTCGCTGGGACCTCCTGCGGAAGCACCGTCGGGATATCGCCACCTGCCTGGACACAGAGAAGACCTGCTTGCTCCTCATCAACTCCGACGTCCTGACCGAGAGGGAGCGCAACGTGATCGAGAGGGAAGAGTCTCCACCCGAGAGGGCCCAGACTCTGCTTCGCATTCTCCCCACCAAGGGGACCAAAGCGTTCCATGCCTTCCGAGAGGCCCTCAAAGAGCAGGGTCGGGATGACCTGGCAGCCCTCCTGGCCGGCCAACCCGGTAAAATCTACAACCCCATAAGCAACGTTGCCAAGTCGGTGAGCCACTTCTACACCTCCGAGGATGTCAAGAGGGTCCGTCGTGCCATGGGAGACAGACAGTTTGTTATCGTGCTGTCTGGCATCACCGGATCGGGGAAGACCCAGGTGGCCTTGTCGCAGGCGGAGTTGTTCGTGGAGCGCCATCCCACAGCCGTGGTGTGGAGGCTGGATGGGCACGACAAGAAAAGTTTTCTCACCGACAAGCAGAATCTCCTGGAGAAGCTGAAGGAGAAGGTGCCGACCGATGACAGCCAAGTAGATGCCAGCGTGGCGAAAGCGCTCGACAACCGAAAGACCCCAGTCCTGCTGATCTTAGACGACCTCGACGACGGTCTGTTCCTGTCGCCCGACTTGCTGAAACCAAGGGAGGAGTCGAAAGTTCTGCTCATCACTCACCGCAAGCGTCTCCAGCAGCCAGCAAACGTCTCCATCCCAGAAGACGCCTACATTCTCATCAACGGCTTCTCAAATGACGAGGCAAAGGATTTCCTGCGAATGCAGCTGCCATATCATCCTCCTGACGAACTGGCGTGTTTGGCGTCGAAGTTCAGTGGTCTCCCACTGGGACTGGCGGCAGCTCGCAGCTACCTGCGCCAAACGAAGACAAGCGTGGAAAACTACCTGACTCTACTGGAGAAGAAAGAGACTGCGTCTAAATTGGAGGAGAAAGCAGACGAGTAAGTATTACTGCTATCAGTCAATGTAGCTTAGTAGTAAGCAGCTATTCCAAGTGCAACTGCAAAATATGATTTCCAAATTGAAGTTGCGGTTGATTCTGGCCTGCTATGATAAAGAATGACTGATAACGTGTCTTGCATTTCTCAGGTGGATGTCGCAGTTCTACGAGAAACCAGAGCTCCAGCAAACGGGCAGAAACCTTTTCGCTGCCCTGCGTTTGGCAGTCAGCAAACTGGACCAGCAGGTTAGCAAATGTCCAACATTGTATGGCTGATATTTGCTTTTAGTTTTAGTTCTAGGTGTTGTGTAGAATCCTTGACACAATGCTTAGGTTCACATCATGAGCCCCTGTTTTCTCATCCCACCACCCTAGACAAAGTCGATGTTCCAGTTGACCGGTTACATGGACCAGAGTCGGATCCCCATCGTGATCCTGAAGGAGGACGTGAATGACTCGCCCGCCATGAGAAGCATGGCGCTAAACCAACTCGTCATGCAGGTGGAGGACTTGTCCCTCGGAACCGTCGACGGCATCGACAACGACCGCCTGCTCTCTGTTCACGAGGTGCGATAATGTGTGTTATACCTAGATTGGGCCACAACCTTATTGTCTATCTAGTTTTGAAAGAAGTGTGGTAATTAACAAGCATAACATACATAGCAGTTAGGAGTAGGTGTCTATTGATTCTTAGAAAAACAATTTTTATACGTGTGGTTTATGTCTTTGCCTAGTTACACATAATGTATTAGACATTATACAAAATTAGTATGGTAACTGGATATTGGTCAAGCGACAAGCATATCACTATGCACATACTTAAAGCCATTTAAGACCTCTGATCTTGTCCATTAGGTGACGCAGCTGGTTATGCGCCTGTCGTTTACCGAACAACAGGAGAAAGAACGTCTGAAGAAGATCCAGAACATACTTCTCAAGTACTTCGTCAAGGACAACCGATACACCAAGTATGTCATTGATGTCCATGGGTCCTTTTCTATTTTGGTACATGGAAAATGCTTTGCACTTTTACGTCAGTGTCACTGACGAAAGACACCGAATGGTTGTCTGAAACGTTTGACCGTTTCCAAAACCATACCGAGTTGCTCGAGTAACTGCTTTTTGGCGTATCTTATTACCAGGATGTCTAACCTTCATCGTCTTTTACGTATATATTATTGTATTTTTCATAATTCCTCTCACTTCTCAGATCTGGACGGCTGACTGAACTTCTCCAGCCTCATGTTGGGAAGGTACTGCGGCACTCCAGGGATGCTAACGACGACGGGAGCTTCTCCTTGGCACTGGCCCGCCTGAGCGAAGTGTACGGTTTCATGAACACCCAGTGTGGGATGCCTGGCAACGCAGAGGAACATCTCAGAGCCGCCAAGGTAAATGTGATATGATTAGTGCGAACTTATTTGCATATTATCTTTGTTTCTTCACATGAAGAATTTAGAGTTTGTAATTTTAGATTTGAGCTGAAAATGTTTAATTTCAACTTCCTTTTTTTTCCGAACAGGATCACCTTGAGGAACTTGCCGGTATCAACTGGGTTGAAGTCAACTCCAAGATAGCTGAACAGCTGCAGCAATACAAAAGTTTTGTCTCCTATGACGAGCAGGGTAGTGTTGAAGAGAAAAGCATAAAGGAAGCTGAAGCCCTCTACTGGAAGCTGTCCGAGGCGAGCAAGCGGCTGCCCGACGAGGTGTTCACCACCATGATCCAGAGCAAGGTGATCGCAGAGCAAGACTTGGCCCTGTTCCGCGCGCTTGATAAAGTCCCCGCAGGTTTGGTCCAGTCTGTCAGGGACAAGGAGCCGCTGACAGCAGGGCAGTACCAGAAGATGGTGGAGGGCGGCATCGCCATTCCCATCGAGCGCATGAAGGAGGTGTACCTGCCGGAGCTATACGCCTCCATCAACTACTCCCTGGGACGCTGCTTCTTCTACATGAAGGTACGGAGTCGTTTTGACCATCTCAAAATCCCAGGCTGTGTAAGTTCCCTCCTCTTCTTAATGCGGTTCTTTTTGAGAGAATCTGATTATCTCATTATCTTGCCACACAGGAAAAATATGCAGCCGATCCGGTTGGGAAAGACGGCCTCATCAAAAACATGCGACTCGCCTTCCACGTGTGTAAGCAAATCAAGAACCATGCTGGGATATCAGTTCTGCACAAGTTCCTGTCTGAGACCAACGCCCTTCTGTATCTGCGTCTAGAGGAAGGAGGGAAGGTAAGTGACGTGCCCTACACGCATTTCGATTAACTTAGGAAGAATCCAATGCAAGAGAGCTCATTTCACACCAGCTAGATCTGATAAGTAGAATGCCTACGTGGAGTTGACTAGTTCTTCTTCTATTACTTGGCCAACTCTAGATAAGGACATCTGACTATTCTGTACTTTTAATTCCGCTGCACTGTCATTTCACAGCCATTCTGCCCACATGCTTCACATGTTTTATATGTTATATTATCTTTTATTCTCAGAGTCCAGACGACCTCAGAAGGGATATCGAGCACGCCATCCAGAGGTACTCAGAGTTCGTGGAGGGAAGAGGAGAATACTTTGAATTCGGCGTCCTGAAGAAGTCCGGGCAAGACAGCTATGGGTACAAAGCTTAAGATTTTTACCTTGATATAGAAAATGGAGAAAGATAGCTAGGTATAAATCAAGATTCATGTTACTCAAGACAGCTAGGTAATGGTCTTTTAATCAATAGTTTTTTAAAGTCTTTTGATCAATGTTGCAATTGGTCTTCGTCCAGTGAATTCATAGACGAATGCTTCATTACAAAGCAAATAAGCAAACAGATTAAACAAAAAATCACGTCTTTTGATACAGCCTGATGATGTGCCACCGCCAGCTCGTGAAGTGTTTCAACATGCTCATCAACCTGGCCGACTCTGAGGGAGAACGGCTAGCGTGTATCGAGAAGGCACAAAAAGAATGCGAGTAAGAACAACTTCATATCTGTTTTCCAACTGGTGTCGTAGCTTACTTATGTCCTGTCTTCATCGATGGTCATAGGTTGTTGACTCAGAACCTGGAGGTACTGACTTGAAATTCCTGACAGGTCTTGAGGTTGGAAAAGGCATTTCATACCAATGTTCTCAGCTGATTCAGTGAAAATTAGACCCTTGTAGAGGACATTGATTAGAGGTCCTGTGCTTCATGAGAGCCGCAACATCATCACGTTAACAAACACACCATACTTATCGAAAAGACTTAAGCTTGGGGTCCATCCCGGTGTGAGAAGATCGAATAAATCTGTCCAGATGCGCATCTTGTACCCCGGAGTTTAACGCGATGAAGCGCTTTACCGGTACGCAAAACAAACATGTACATGTAGGCTCAGAATAATCTTTCTACTGATAACCTTTAAGTCAAAATTGATATAACGTTGAACTCTGATTTCTGTAGGAAGATGATCAAGCACGCAGAAAATCAGGTGCAGAAGGACGACTATGGGAAGATCGTGGAGCGGCCAGAACGATTGGCAGTTTTCTACAACACAGCAGGTGGGGGTTGCTGCTTTCCAGTGTATAACGTTACCCTCTTATGTAGCAAAGACACTAGCACAAAAGATGGCAAGCATTCTTTACTGAGTATGTGTTCTAAGAAGCATACGATTAAACAGTCACACCTGTACAAGTGACCACCTCTTCATTAAGACCATCTGGCCAATGTCAGCACTTATGGTGTATTGATACCAGTTGGTACAAGCATTAAAAACCCTGTCTATAGTGACCACCTGTCAACATAGACCAAGTTTTATTGATCCCCAGGGTGGTTATCTTGTGCAGGTTTGACTGTTTTTTTGTTTGTTTGTTTTCAAATAAACTATATTCTTTCATTTCATAATACACAGGAAGATTCCTTGCTGACGATGGCGACAGTATGAAGCTCGATGAGGCACTTGACATGTTCCAAAAGGCGTATGACCTCGAGACAGAGAGGGAAAAGGAAGACTACCCCTTGTCGGACGCCCTGTTTGGGCTGGCCGAGGGTCTGGTACGTCGTAAGCAGGGCGACGATCTCGAGAAAGCAGGGCGTTACGTTGGCGAGCTCTTGGAGTTGTACAACAGAAAATGGCCAGACAAGAGGGTTGAGATCGAGAGAGCCAAAAACATAAGAGCTCAGATTACTCAGCATAAGTAGACAGCATATCCGGCAATGAAATTCTGTTCAGAGCCCTCGCCGCACTCAGAAACATCAAACTTGTGTGTTGAGCTTCATCATTTTAATTTGTGAGAAACAGATCGGGTGACAAGTGTGTGTGTTTTGTGTTATTTGTTTGCGCATAATTTACTCATGATTTTTATATCACTAGAATTTTAAAAAAAGT
>NC_049980.1:15738605-15741992 GCF_000003815.2 Branchiostoma floridae | reverse complement strand
TATTGCCTTAAAACTACAGTAATCGACAGCTTGTAACATGTTCGTGTGAATTCTCTTGAAACGTACATTGATACAACTAAATTATTTAGCAGGTGTTCTTTACAAGCTATGTCTAATTAACTCCTCTGAAAAATTGTTTCCCCCTGGTTGCCAAATTTATTTCATCTCTTATAGGAGCCTGGGTGAAATGTCTAAAATTAAGGTACAGTTAAACATTCTACAGCTTAGATGTCAATATGCGAATAGAGAAGCTCTATGATTATTCCATGTCGCGGATTAAACCCGCGTTGCACTTTGGAAAAGATGTGTTGGGGAACCCAGGTTCGTCGTCTGTCAATCTCGACGACGAACATAGTAACTATCTCAACTATCTCGTTATCCAACGTACGTATGCCTGACGTTACAGTATAACAAGCACCTAATCAGGCAAGTAAGCTGTGAACATTACATTTATCGGTGCGTGTGGTGAAATCTGTAAGGCATAGTATCTGAACGGTAGATTGCCGTTGTTTATTCCACAGCAAAACACTCAGGTTTATTATATATAAACGTCGGTTTTTAGCTCAGGGAAACCTTTGCTGCAGCTGCCTAGCTGAATAATGATACTATACTTACTAAGGGTACAGCAAACTATTTGCATGTGTCCTAAGAATTAGTCTTGACGCGGGTTTTTCATCCAGCGTGGTCCGTTAGTCCATGTGTGCTCTCAGACCTTCCTAACTTCTTAGTGGGTCACTGCCCGGCAGTATACAGGCTCCAACGGCTGCAGTGATTGATGGGCAAGATCTTGCAGCATGACAACCTGCTCTAAAAAGCCCCACTCCTTGATATAGCAATAGCTTGTAATACCCTGAAATACATTCTTTGGCCCCCTGAATAATAGCAACAGAAACTACGTATTTTGTGCGTGTGTGGGCTATTCTAGACCACGCCCACCGACACCGATACATGTTTGAGCCTGCGCAGAGAGTACCTGTATCGACACTACGTCACAAAACAAACCGTCCGATGGAAACCGAGCTGCTTAACCTTATGACCCGTATGTGGTGCTTTTTCTAAGGGGGCTTGTCCATTTTTTCTAGAAGATGCGGTATGTTGGAAACAAACACCTTGAACGTATGATGACAAAACTAGTTTCCGGAGACTCGCACACTCATTGCAAACTGTTGCATGGTGGGGCATATGATTTTGCCATAAATGAGACTGCAAAAGTCGAGGCAAGGACCTGTACGAGGCACCAAACAGCACGCACGCAGCTCAGACGACTTACTCCGGGTACGTACAGATGTTAAAACACTTGCAACATTAATGTGCTATTTTCTATTTTTACTGTGCTTGGTCATTCACTTTTTTTAGTTTGCGTTAAAGAAATGCATTTTGTAGCTGTTTTTAAAAGTCTTAGCTAGACTTGTCTCATCATAGATAATATGGTAAAACGAGGTGGTATTGTACAATTTTACGTTTTATGCAGTAATACAATGGTGGAGAAGCATACATACAATCTATAGAAAGTTCTTGGTGCTTTCCAAATCTGTTATATATAGATATTTCCAAACCTGTTAGATATAGATATTTCTAAATCTGTTAGATATAGATATTTCCAAACTTGTTATATATAGATATTTCAAAACCTGTTAAATACAGATATTTCCAAACCTGTTAGATATAGATATTTCCAAACCTGTTAGATACAGATATTTCCAAACCTGTTAGATATAGATATTTCAAAACCTGTTAGATATAGATATTTCCAAACCTGTTAGATATAGATATTTCCAAACCTGTTAGATATAGATATTTCCAAACCTGTTAGATATAGATATTTCAAAACCTGTTAGATATAGATATTTCAAAACCTGTTAGATATAGATATTTCCAAACCTGTTAGATATAGATATTTCCAAACCTGTTAGATATAGATATTTCCAAACCTGTTAGATATAGATATTTCCAAACCTGTTATATATAGATATTTCAAAACCTGTTAGATACAGATATTTCCAAACCTGTTAGATATAGATATTTCCAAACCTGTTAGATACAGATATTTCCAAACCTGTTAGATATAGATATTTCCAAAACTGTTAGATATAGATATTTCCAAACCTGTTAGATATGGTTCTTCAAACATTTATCATTTCGTTTCACGTTTTGGGCATTTGAGAAACACTCAGTAGCAGCTGCAGTATGATATCGCATGCACACTTTGTTGACTGCATGTCTATAATGACAGGTCTTTAGACCTCAGCTTCTGAATAAGATATTCTTCACATAGTTAGAAATAAAACATATTTCATAAATAATATATGATTGAGACGATGTGCATTAAGTATGACTTTTTTTAATTTTACGGCAGAGCTCGCTTGCTATCTTGTGAAGCAATGCAAGCGCATATTAGAAATGTTAAAGTTAAGGGAACCGTTTACACATATCTTAAAATATAAACTTTCCTCAGACAACTCTACACAGGAATAAGTTGATTGTCGATTGAATTAAAGACAGGCTTAGAACACTTATCAGCAATGTACATTTCTACAAGTCTGCAAGAATCTTTGCACCAATGGCATCCTATCTTGATTTTATTTCCATGCGATAGGCTTGTGCGTATACGTCTCTTTAATCACCCAGAACTGTTCTTTAGGTTTGCAAAATCTGAAACTTTATATACAGCATACTTTATATACGTTACTTGCAAACACAATCAATGAATGTTCGAGCTTGATCTAAAATTAACCATTCAAATCAGGATGGCAAAATAAACCACCTTTTCTGTGATTTGCGTTTTAAAACACATTGATGGATTCATCAGTCGATATCTAAGTTGTTGTGTTCATGTGAATCCCCTTCTTACCGCTAACATGGCCTTTCACGATGTCTTTGAAATCAAATCATAGGTGCATGGATTTCTGCACGCTATGAATATGATATATACACCACTGTTATATAAAGTTGTGCCTAACGGCTAGTAGCCGCCGGAGTGGCAGAATGTAGCACGTCTTTAATGAAAAGATTTGAACATCAAACGGAATTGAGTAGGACATAACGTTATATGTATGTCGTTGGTTCTTGCAATCGATATCCCTTCAAAAGATTTTTTTCGCCAATGCTGATGCTTATGTCCGTTTTCAGGTATCCGTTAGGTCATAGCGAGAACACATTTATTCGCATTCAGTTCAAAATGGCGACGAGCACTCAGCCTGAAAATGTTTCCCGGTCGACAAACATGGGTGAGCCCACTCCGCACTTTTTACACACCGGTATCTGCGAGCGGTTGAAGGAAAAACTTGGCCGGGAATCCTCGCTCACGATTCTGCTGGGAATCTGCGGTTCGGGAAAGACGCAGTTGGCGCTCTGGCTCGCGGGCGGAGTTCAAACTACAACACCGGG
>NC_049980.1:15706049-15737977 GCF_000003815.2 Branchiostoma floridae | reverse complement strand
CATCTATTGCAGCATGTTTGTCAGTTGCTAACGTTAGAGCAAGTGACAACATAACATTTTTTTGCATCAAGACTACCGCTTGAATTTGTATTTTATCATTCTGTAAAATAACACTGCTTGAAAAGCACTATGCTCTTGACCGTAAATTACTCCATGTGCATCCACCTTATGTTCTGGTACTCTGGGTACAGACATAAATAGGTACCGTCGAAATCAGCTGGCAAATTCAACCTTTACATTATGACAAAGCTGATAAAACATTTACCCCGTAGGTTGGACGCCAACAGTGTGGACAGCATGGCGAAGACCAAAGTGGGGCTTCTGTGTTGCCTGACTGGGCGGACAGGGAAGGAAGGAGAGGAGGATATGGTCATAGAAAAGGTAATTATAATGTGAAATAGACTTGGGTGAAAATACCAGTTCACACGAGGAAAATTTCTGATCATACAACAATGACATATGCCAAAGTCGTCCGTCTTCGGCATGCGGCGCGTTTTTTGCTTCGAGTGAACAGATCCGGCGGCGGCGGCGACAGATATTTTATGGCCAGATCGAACGTCAGCTTCAGAGAGGACGTACGACCGCTCGCGGCCGCCCGGCGCGAGGTCTGCGACGCTCTTTTCCTGGAGTGAACAAAAACGCGTCGCCCGTCGCTTTCTCCCACGTAAATCTCTGAACCCACGCCACTTCTGTTAGTCTAGATACGCCGACAAGGAACTTAGGTAGCATTTTTCACGACCATCTCAAGCAGAATGGCCTCAGTTTGCGATCGTAAGACGATCTTGCTACGTATGTGACCAGGCCTTATAGATACAATTTTGGGTATTTTGGGCTATTAAATGTCTTCATGTGCGAGGGCTGTTTTGTAAGCCGTTTAAAGTTGTTTAATACTATTGACGTCTAGCCATAAATTTGTTAAGAAGGAAAAGAAAAGTAATACCGACAGCGTGGAGACAATGTCACAGGTTCTATTGGTAGAACTAGGTTACTAGCCGCTGGACCGCCAACTGTTTTCGAAACCCAAAGTATCTGTTCCTCTTTTGCTTTCGAACAATGTTAACGGATCAACAATTTTTAACCTGATCGTATCATCACAGAGGAAATGGTATTGACGCAACAAAAATGCCAGGGACTTTCGTAAACTGCAAAACATAAATACAAAACAGATAATCACATATATGCTCCTCCAACTAATTACGTTACTTGCTGCATGACCCAATCAGCATGTTGAATGGTAACTTATTGGTAACTTATAACCAAAATACCAAAATGTAGACCAATTCATAAAACGGATTTGTGATAACTAGCTATAGGCGCCTGACGTTTGAATTCATCTTTAAAACAGACTATTTATCCCATCACCAACCGACAGGCTCTAAGAGAATCCCAAATCCCCACGTTCATTCTGATTGACGACCTTGACGACACGGAAAGGCTGCCTCAATTTTCACTAAAGTCTCAGCCTCAGTGTCACATCGTCATCACCACACACAACCGGAAGTTACTTAAGGGGAGCATCGCTGGACATGAAGTCATCCTTGTGAATGGGTTCAACAGAGAGGAGGCCTTCAATTTCTTCGACCAAGAGTCTCAGGTAGGTTATATCTAGTCATCATGTTATGTGATACGCTGGTTGACGTCTGGTGTTCTTGCAAGCTGGTTGATTGCTATTAGCAGTGTGGCTAATGATTGTTATTAGTTGCTACAATATTTGTAGATGTAAACTTCATGGCATATACATGGTATCATCACCTTGTCCAGCTTGTCCAACGAATGTCCATGACTCTCTTCCTACACCTGCTGAATGTATGTTGTGCATGGATTCCCTACTCTTATATAGTCATCATACATGGCCAATGATACATAATCATCAGCTCGAATCATAGCAACCAGGCTTCGTGATCCGATCTTCAGGGTTTTGACAGGGAAGATGTGTTGGCTTTGATTGACAAGTTTGACGGGCTGCCCTTGGGTCTGGCTGCATCCCGAGCCTACATGGCGAGGTGCCGAATAAGCCCGAGGGTCTACCTACAGTTACTGAATGAGAAAGCCGCGGTCAGCAGGATTGAAGAAGAAGAGAGCAGGTATACTGACATCATCTTTTGATTTTTGTAAAATATATGACCCCGGTTTATATTTAATACTTTTCCTGTTGAATTTTTTTCAAACAGCTGGGTATCCCCATTCCACTGTGTCGAATTGTTTTTCAATGGGGTTCTTTGTACATGGGGTTCTTGTGAACATTTTGATCAAAGTGTATAGAAAAAATAATAATAATACAGCAGATTCGGTGGGATTATTGCAGCCTTAAACAGTTGTGGCAATCTATACCTTTGCACTTTTCAACATCTCGAGGAATTTCTTCCGTGGACATGTATGGACGTTGTCCTCCAAATCATTGATCGTTCTTACTCACCAGGTGGCTCGGGAAATATTACGAAAAGCCGGGCACGAAGGATGGAGCCATCAAACTTCTCAACCTGTTCGCCGCGATCCGGATGGCGGTGGACAAACTGAGTCCAAAAGTGAGGATTGGTTTTCTCGTGTCAGAGAGTAATTTCTTATTGCTACATGGATTTCAATATGTGTATTCTCTATCGACATACAAAATGCACATTCAAAAGAACACACCAAACTATGTTTGTTGAAATTTGTTCTAGAGAAATCGTGTCATTTTGAACATGTACCTAAACTAACATTTTAATGTTAAGAATACTATAGTCATTTCGGACGTTGCTCCCTTTCCCTTGTTGACAAAAGGTAAAGAGAATAGCATTGGTAATGACGTTGGTACATTGCATTCCTCATAAAACTATATTTCTTTCTCTTTTAAATCGTTCACAGTTTGCTCCTCTTTCTTGTCTTCCCCACATGTAGGTTGTTTCCATGTTGAAGCTCGCTGCTTTCATGGACAATACCAACATCCCATTGTTGGTACTGACGGGAGACGCCGCCACCGTCACAGCGCCCATGCGTCTGGAGAACGTAGATGCTCTGGAAAGCGAGGCGGAAGGTCTGTCTCTAGCATCAGTAGAAGGAACTGGAGAAAACCGAATGCTTTCTCTGCATCGGGTAAGCTGGGTTGCATTTTGCTTAAAACAAGTACATGTACTGATTCATATACATTTGTAGAACCACATTCAGTCTCCAAAGCCATTGTCTTGGCAAAGTGGTATGTCATTTTGTGGGCTAGCCACAATGTCTCTTTTGCGTTATACATTCCTCACCACTGGAGTTATCTGCATACTTACGCAGCATTGCCTTGTGATTCTTCACAACTCAGGTGACACAAACTTCAATGCAGCTGGCCATGACCGAAGAGGAAGAAAAGGAACATCTTCATTGGGTACTGAACATCCTCCTCAAATTCTTCGTCAAGGACAACCGGTATTCCTGGTAAGAGCTCACAAACTTGTCTTTTCAAAAGCACCTTCCTATCAGAAGTGAAGCAGCAGATTCCTGACGACTTTGCTTTCCTGAGCAGCTGTATATTAAAGAACCAATTAATTCGTTTTGTGTGGATTGGAAGATGTTTGTTTGCGGCGGGTTACTCTACGAAGTTTTTCTAAGAAGCTTTGTTGCCTCTCTCAGTTCAGGACAGTTAAGCTACAGCCTCATGCTTCACGTAGAGACGGCCCTGTCCCACGCCAGCCGGATCAGCAGAGATGACCACCACCTGACCAAGGCTAGACTGTACGAGGTGCTGGGTTTCCTGTACACACAGCGAGGCATGGCGGCAAAAGCTGAAGGGCCACTAAGGATGGCAAAGGTATATTGCTACATTAGAAAATGGTTAGGCAATAGTGCTGGAATTCCAATTTTGTAACTCTATCCCTTAAAAGAACTTGATAATGAGTAAGATGTTTCCATAAAGCATATCTGCAGAATGGTTTCACTTCAGCACCAAGGTCAAGACTATGTACTTATACGGCCCCTTCTACTAAACGGTGATCGCAGAGCAACCGTTGTAAGACCAGAATTGGATTTGTGTGACTCTGGATTTGATGATATTGAAAAATGATACACGATGGAAAAGTATGATTCAAAAGAAAACAAAAGGCACAAAACGTTGAGAGATTTGTCAAATCTTTGGTTGCTCACTAGTCGCCCCGTATAGTGAAAATGAAGTGTAAGCTTCACAACAATCTTCTGCAATGCAGAGACTTCTGGAAGACCTAGCGGAGGTGACGTTAAAGGAATCCGGGGAAGCAGTGCGGGGTCAAACGCCTGGAGACACTGCCGGGGTCGAGGTAGACCAGCAGGCCCGGCTGTTGTTTGAAAAGCTGACGCTCGCAGGTCAACGCCTTCCTGACAACGTGTACTCTGAGATTCTGCTGAATAAAGTCTTAGTGGATCAAGATATTGAGGTAGGTACGGATAAATCTTTATTCCTTGCATAGATAGTGTTGCGTTTGAAACACTGCCTATGATGTAGGATAACATTGGATATTCTTTTGTTTTGTTTGCCTAGAATAGCAGACGAACTGGTGATAAATTAATGTATCAATATGCCTTCAAACAAACTAAACGCTATCAATCTTTCATTTGCTCATCTGATTGCAGATGTTCCATCGCAAGACGGGGGCTGGGCTCGATAAGAGCTTGGGAGACAAGCAGCCTCTGTCCCCCGTCCAGCTGGACCTGTTGGTGCGGCACGGGCTGATCCTACCCTTGGAGCGACTGAAGGAAGTCTACCTGCCTGAACTACACGTCTCCATTAGTTATTCTTTGGGTCGTTGTTATTTCTACACAAAAGAAAAATACAATACTAATGAAGAAGGGAAACGAGACTTAGGTATGTTCTTGTTTATTAAATTTATAAGCTGTTTTCCACCTCACATATCAAACTCACGGGAATTTCTTACCCAGTTGCTCGGTCTTCTACTGTCTGACCCAATTGTTGCAGACACGTGACTTCAGCAATTGGTCAAATGTTTTCGAAAGTCAATATCAATGTTTTATGACCATTGCTTACTCCTATCGATTTCACTATTCTCATAGTGTTTCTCGATTTCTCTTTTTGTCATGTGTTTGTCAACAGTGAGGTGTATGGAATTGGCGTACAATCTAGCCAAAGAGATCCATAGGAGGACCGGCATTGCTGTAATACACCAGTACCTGACAGAACGTAATGCCCTGTTGTATTTACGCCTGGAGGAGCAAGACAAGGTACTCTCATGCAGTGAACATTTTCCATATTCTGCTACTTTAAAATGTTCTGGAATCTTCAATGAACAAACATAATTTCTTTCCAGGACACAAAACACCTGAAGAGAGATACCCTGTATGCCAAGGAGAGATACGGTGTTCTTCTTCAAGACCAAGAAGATTACTTCGAATTTGGAATGCTCAAGAAGTCGGGAAGAGAGCTATACAGGTAAACTTTCAAAAGACGTACTTTCGTTAAATCTGTAATATTGACAGCTAGTCATATACAGTGAAAGAAATGTAGCGTGCCTAGTCTATTGGTTAGCAATCCTGACTCTGGATTTCTAACCAAGAAGTCGTGAGTCCGAATCCTGGCTGTGTCGTACAAGCAATACGCACAATACTGGAGTGACCGCAATCTTCACGACGGGATATCAAGCCATAGTCCACTATTCATTGTATTTGTTGTACAATGAACCTTTAACTGCACACAGCCTTTGTCTTTCCTGTCACGACCAGTGGAAGATTAGCTCTTCTGTCCATGAACTTCATTTGAGCTGATCTTGTTCGCTCTCTGAATACTGATTGTGGAGCAACCTCTCATACAACGTATTTGCCCATTTTCCACAGCATGACAGTATGCCATCGTCAGTTGGTCCGATGTTATGACCAGCTTATCAAGCTTGCCGACACAGAGGACGAGAAGGCTGCCTACTTCGAACAGGCACAACAACACTGCAGGTACAAACCTCTTCTTGTTTTCCTGCCATCAGGTTAGAATATTCTTGAAGTACAGAATCAAGCCTGTACCATCTATAACATGTTCATCGAGATGTTTTGGTGGTCTCGCAGATAATCTCTCCCATGGACACAAGAATTAAGAATCCTGTTTTTACTGACCACCATGACCACATTCTTGGGCAACTTTGACTTTGTATATGCTTCTATGCCAACACTAATCACTTTATGCATCCTACATCAGAGAGATGATCCAGTATGCCGAGAGTGAGATCCGAAAAGACAAACATGGGAAGGTGACAGACCAACTGGAGCGACTGGCCAACTTCTACAACACTGCAGGTACGGTGACATTGACTTGATTACAGGTAGTATTGGGTTCAGTGGGTTAACCCAATACTATCTGTAACATTGCCTCATTTGTTCTTGCTTGTTCTCCATAACCAGTAAACCACCTGTCGGAATAACACACCAGTTTTGTACAATAAGTGACACACAAGCTGTGTAAGACCTGTCTGTAAGGTTGATCCACTCAAACCAAAATGAACCACTGCACTTATTGATAAGGTTTGAGCTGACGCTTCTAAGAGGACATCCCTAACCAAAGTTAGGTACTCGTTTTTACCGTGCTGAGTCTAGGTAGGAGGTGATGGTAAAGAATGTCTTTCCCAAGGGCACATAATTGGGGCCTGCAAAGGATTTGGACCCGGATTTTCACTGCACTCATCAATCACATAAATTGTTCATACTCTAACATTCTCACACATAATCTCTATGTGTAGGTCATTTCCTTGCTGATGACCACAGCCCAGCACATCTGGATGAGGCCTTGGAGTGGTACAGAAAAGCCTACCAGCTTGAGAAGGGCAAGGGAAGGGTGGACTATCCTCTGGCAGATGCCCTCTTTGGTCTCATCGAAGGATTGATCCAACGCGGTCAAGAAGGGGACTTTTCAGAAGCTCAGGTTTTTGCTTCCGAGCTTTTGGTAGCATACGAGGCCAACTGGCCAGAGAAAACAAGAGACATTAAAAAGGCAAAAGCGCTTCTCAAAAAAGTACTAGAGCTGATCGAGGAAAACACATTAAAGCTGACATCGTACAGTTAAACAGCAATGTGCTGTAAGTTATGTATGTTTAAAGCTGAGAAATGGACTAACTGAGTGTCAAGTGATCCACATATTGATATACTATCTATAACACACAAATAGGATACACAATTTTGTAGCTCAAAAACGTTTCTAAGCCTGTATGTTGTAATTGTATAGTCATCATGGTGCTGTACAAATAACAATGTGCATAGGAATTGAAAGATGCATGTTTTACTATACATCTACTAAAATAACCATGAAACTTAAAGCTATAACTTAACATCAATATTACCAACTATAAATATTGTTAGATATTGCACATATTGGATTTGTTTGCCTTACCTAGTTAATCACAAATCACAGTTACCGAACTGTTTAAGCAACTTACACAATCATACAATTTTTTTTGCAATGTGACTGCATACACTATGATACATCCAGAGGGTTTTCTTCATTCTATAAAATGGTCCATGAGGATGAGACAAACAGAGGAGTATATCACATTGAAACAAGACCTCTAGAGGAATTTCCATGCAGATAAAGAATTGTAGTATACTCAAAATCCATAGAAACAAGTAATCTACAGAAAAAATAACTTAATATTAAGTATCTGAGAACTTTGCTAAGTATCCCTTTTAAACTGTTGGTGTAGGAACAATGTTGAGGTACATTCATATTTTGACATCTGTCTGTTGATGTAATGAGATTAATTGATTGGCAACAATATGTGATTGGCACACAAAAATCTGCAAAGCACAAGCTGCTCTGAATATTTTCTTCTCACAACTCAGGCAGAACCAAAAGTCACTGCTTGTCAACATCATTCTATATTTCTTCCATTAATTGCTGCTAATAAAATGTTCCTATCTGTTATCATAGGCAACCAACATAATCTGTTTCATATGATGTAAGAAGAAACTTAAATTCTTCCAAAGTAGTCTCCATGGACAGCCAAGACCTCCAGATTGTCTTCATGCCCACAGCTGCAGGACAAATATTACACATTAAGGGAACTTATGAAAATAGTAAGAAATTAAAGAAAAGATGTAATATGGGATAGATAACACTGTTTCAATGATTGCATCTACCTTTAACAAACTATTAGATTTAAAAATGGGGTTCAGGAATAAATTTCACATTCAAGGAGCATTACGCAGCGACATCATTCTAAACACCTCCATCATTAAAAAAAGACGTTATCACAAATTGTTACTTGAATTTGACCCTCCTTGTTTGAATACTTCAGAAAAGAATGCATGCTTGTATCTAGAGAGAACAGGAGTTAACCTTGAGTGTTGTGTCCCAGCTTCCCGAGCAGACTGCCGTGCCATCAGGAGATCTCTGCAGACATGTGACCTTGTTGTCATGTGCGTAGATCCGTCCGACCCGCACACACTTCAGCACATCCCAAACATTTACTGTGTAGTCGTTGTACCCAGCAAACATCAGTCTACCTGCAAAAGTAAACGTCATAATTGTAAGGTCATAGAATTGGCTTATTCCAAGTACGTAGAGTTGAGAAACATACAATGTTGTAGGTACAGAGGAAACATACAGTTACAGTCAAACCTGTATTAGGGGCCACCTCTACAGAGGGGCCACCTGTCCATAGTGGCCACTTTTTGTCGGTCCCTTGGGTATTTTATCTACAAGTTGCCACCTCTATACAGAGGCCACCTGTCTATAGTGGCCACATTTGTCCGGTCCCTTGAGTGGCCACTATAGACAGGTTTGACTGTATCTGACAATTAAGACTGTCACAGTCATTGACATTATTGTGTTGGCTGTGCTTTTTTTAAACACATAGACCATTTTTGCTATCTTTTTCATTTAGACCAACTGTTGCTATAAAAGAGCTAAATTTTGCATTGTAGCTTTGCAATCTTTATAGGATAGCAATAATATTTTGTCTGTACATGTAATATTGTACGAGAAGTCGCTGCTACTCTGAAAAAAATGTTTTTCTTGATTTTGCATTGTCAACCATGCATGGACAGGTTATGTCTAAATCGTCAGTGCAATATCCTCATCATTGAATGAGAACTTACCACTCTTTGAAATGTCCACACAAGTGGCAGCAAAGATCATACAGTCCTTTGTGTACAAGGCAACCTCTCTGTCTGCACGCAAGTCATAAAGTCGACACTGAAAATGAATTTGAAATGTATGAACTAATGATACTCAATTAATCACTAGCAGTTCCTACACAGCTTGATCTAATTGAGTAAGATAGTTAATTCCTGAAGTAACAAACAATTAACACACATATTCATATTATTATGCAATGATGGCCTACTATAGATGCATTGTGGCATACTACAACAATGGCCAAGTGAATATAGAGTGTTCACCTTGCATGTGGTAGGTTATGAGTTTGATACCTGGCTAAGTCATAACATAGACTTCAAAATGGTACATACCAGTACTGCTTAACAATATACAAGCCCTTTGCTGTAATGACTGCAGCTGTAGCAGACTCAAGGGATATTGAAACAGAGATGGGCCTGTCCTATCTAAGGACTTAAATACATGCATATAACGTTATAAACAAATGTAGGCTGTCACTAACTAGCTGTATGAACTAATCCTTGAAAGTCTCATTAAAAACGCTTACTGTGCCATCATCTGAAGCAGTCACAAAGGATTCTCCTGTTGGAAAGAACCTAAAGTAGAGAATGTGAGCTTCAAATCAAACACACAAAATATGCTCAACAACACCCATCAACAAGCCTGGTGATCTTCAAAATATCATAAATAGACAGGTTTCAATAGAATAATATTCAAACTATCTAACTGATTTTAAAAGCTCATTGTTTAACGACATTGGTCTTCATGCATTGTTATAATTTTGGTTGTTTTTTGCCAGTAATTGCCTGTATTCATTTTGTTGTTTGAAATTGCACTTATTTTGAATTATTCAGTGAGTACACTGCAGTGCTCACATTTCAAACCATCCTCTCTAGAAATATTATTACATGCATCAGTCAATAATCACCAGTTTGCAGTTCCAATACTTAAACAAAAACACCACTTGGCTACATCCAACAGACGACAGAAATGCGTACTTGACACCATTGATGTCCCCATCATGTCCGTCAAAGCTGTGCACACACCGGCCTGTTCTTATGTCCCACAGACTGGCAGTCTTGTCACTGCTCTGAAAGTGTGAAGCCAACTAGAGTTTAGTTCTGATCATTTACTACATTATGCACCACAATCTTTATTACAACAAATTTGAACAAAACTTTATTGTTATGTCATTTTATGTAATACATGTAACAGATATATAGCACTGTACTAGTTGCATATGATAAATAAAGCTATTGGTAGTTTTGTGGTGTCAAATCACAGTGACCATTTTCATCCATTTATGTTATAATATTTGTCACCTTCACTTGGAAACCACCTGTCCAAATAGATCAGGTGTTGATGCTCTTTTTGTACAGCTTTTGAAAATATTTTTTGTTATACCTAAATTGCTATGTTCAATACGTCAGTAGTCTGACGCTGGTACCAGATGCTGGAACAAAATATCTGAATCTGATTGGATTATTGAATGAAACATATCAGTTCTTCCCTTACCCCTGACAGAAAGGTGCGACAGTGTACAGGAGAGATGTCCAGGCAGAGGACATCACTGATGTGTCCATGGAAACTCTGCATGAGCTGGGAACTGTCCACATCCCACAGGGCACAGGTGCAGTCTCCGCTACAGGTCAAGATCTACAGACAAATGCAGCCATTTGTTGTGCACTCAACACAAAAATCTGAGAAACTTGAATGTAACTGATTGCTCTGTTATTACTTATCAATAATCAATTGCTAATATCATGCTTTTATGCACCATGACTGATCCAATGATACCAGACAACTGAGTGATAAAGGAGATAAGATCGATCAAATCTAAGAATCCAAACTTTTCATGATGAGTTTTTGTTATGAAGCCAATACATTATATGGGAGACCCTAATTCTAAGATGAAGGCTGAAAAAGTAAGATCCACTTGAGACTTGGGTAAAAGTTGAAAGAACTGGAATATATGAAAGATTCAGTCTTGGAAGCTCTCAATGAAGATGAGAAAATCTCCAATGAAGTCTGGAAACTTCTCTGAAAGACTACATTCTTGATCCATCTCACTGTAACACATACAAATTACTTGTGATGTTTTGTAACAATTTGTTGCTCTCTCTTTTGTCACACGTGCATTACATCTCCTGTCAAATGCAAGTGGGTTGGATAGCTGAAGAGGACTGAAAAATTAAGCTTTTTAGTTACCAAACAGTTTCATTTCTCCATAATGTTATTTACCATGTCAGATTAACCTTCGGGCCTTTTCCCTGTCCTTGGTACTGAACAATACATTTATCATCTCCTCCCGAATGCTAAATTTTGTGAACAAAAAACAAAGTAGTATGGCATTGCTGATTTAGCAGCGGCCTCCCCTACCTGGTAGCCAGACTTGACAAACCTGCAGCAGGACATGTAGCTGGTGTGCATGGCTATGGTTCTCTTCTTTCTCTCTGGGTTCTCCAAGTCTTTATCAATGGGGAACACTGTGCACTTGTTGTCCAGTCCCCTGCCATGTGACACAGTGGCAGCTGTTAGGCAAGTCTTTAGGGACATAACATTTCACTTGACAAAGCAGTTCTGAATTCATCTGGCAAACTGCTTACTGGACTCTTACCATGAAACTGTATTTTGCATTGCAAGTACAACTGTCCTTCAATGTAACGCACTAAAAATTTAAGTGTAATGGTGCGTGTTCAATTTTGCTAAAGAAGGCCTAATATGGATCATGTTAACTGCAAATTCCATTTGATTTCAATTCATTTCATATATTTCATTTCATTTGTTATTATTGAAATTGCCACAAGGTAATACAGAGGGTATCTTGGGCAGCAATGCTGATGTTGGGTGCTATTGAACGTACATGCACTATACATTACTTTTAAGGACGTTTTATTTCATAGTAGAAGGAAACGGAGGTTCAAATTGTATAATGAAACAATTCTGTAGTAAAATAGTCATACAAAGGAGATATGGTTACACTGCCACGAATTTGCAAGTTCATTGAAAACTGTGAAAATCCAAACCACTACAAAGATTCAAGACATACAGTAAGCAAAAAAACAACAACAATATCAGTTAGTCTGGATTCCTAAAATACTGATAATTGATACCTTTCACTGGACACAACATAACTCTGGGAGAGTATTATGAGTGATGGACAAACTTACCCACAGGCTATTATGTCACCGGAAGGTGCAAAGGCACAGGACATGATCCATGTGGTAGGCATGGACAGAACCCGCTCCTGACAAAACAAAACAAACCATTAACCTAGTGGTAAATCAAAAAGTGACAAATATTACACCAATGCTATCATGTGTAAAATCAGCACTTACTCTGATAATCCTTACCTGCTTGTTTGCAAAAGCATCCCAAACGATAACTTTCCCATCCTGTGGAACAGAGACTTGGGTTACTAATGCAGTTTTATACGTTGTGATCACAAAAAAGTTGGCATTGTAGTAAAGAAAGGTAAAAAGCACAAAGATACCAAGATCTTTGTTTAAAGTAAAGCGATTCATTTCTTGTCATGATCATGGCGTGCCAGACCATGTGACCTCTGACCTGTGATGAGCTGACCAGCCGTCTCTTGTCAATTGACCAATCCATGTCCAGCACCTTGCCCTGGTGTCCCTTTAGCACCCGTCTGACCTTCATCTGTAGGGGTGGCACCTGCTCCAGCTTACTGGCCACATCTCTCACTGAACAGGAATAAAGTATACATAGAAACACACAGCAGAACCGTCATCTATAGGCACACAAGAATACCTTCAGCTGTAGGAGTGGCACCTGCTCCAGCTTACTAAACTGGCCACATTTCTCACTTGGAAGGACAGAAATAAAACCTATATGTGACTAAGCAAAGCCCACGATGATTACCATACATGAATTCCTGTATGGCAACATTATTGACAAAAAAACAACAACACTTGAAATACCATGTTGGTCCATTCTACAGCTTTAGAAATAACTTGCGATATCATCAACGTGTTTCCCTGTCCTTGGTGCTGAACAACATCTCCATTACAGGGGCCCACGTACCACAGCTGTCTTTTTCACATAACGTTAGAATAAATAAAACAAGTCATAGGCTTAAAGATTCACTGAAGAGCTTTACGTAATGGAGGTCTGACACACCAAGCTGGTTGTGATTTAAATTATTCTCCAGAGCCGATTTAACGCATTGATAAGCAACATTGTGGCCCCTGCTGCTATCAGCTGGATAAGAACATCATGAACCGACCTCGACAAACATTTTGCCGGCCATACTGTATACTTGTTCTGTTTCTCTGGTAGAAGAAAATATCTCCCAATTGTCTACATCAAAACATGTTGTGTTCTTGATTATGAATTTGCATAGCCGTGTTACAGGGTGGCAAGCTGAAACTGTTGATTGCCGGGTTTTCCCGCGCGCCGTGCGATAACAACAACAATTGATGAGTAGAAAACCAGAGAAAAAAGAACTATGACGATGAAGTTTATATACATATATCCAGATCCTCTTACGTTGAACGTCGTTGGATTTCCTGCGTTCCTCCTCCAGGCGAGACCGGAGTGTTTCCGCCTCTCTGCGCAGCCCGTCAACATCCAGCTCAGCATCCTCAGCCGCCACAGCCGCCATCTTGAAAGTGCAAGAGGTGATGTCATCAAGGGAGTAGGGACTGTCCATTAGAGTAGGCGGACGGATGGAGGACGTTTTTTTCTGCAACTTTTTATACAAGACTCGGTAACGGCACACCCAAGTCGTTAACCTATATTCATGCCACCACCACCACACAATACACAAGACAATACAGGACAATACATGAGTGCATAAAATACAACAACATAGAAACAAACAAAAAACTTTAGATTAATTATTTGAATTAAAATATATGAAATGTGGTCAGGTTGATGTTTTTAGATTAATCGTTACTAAAACGTTTGGGATCTTTAAAAAAGGTCTGGACACACAGTAATATTTGAGAATTTTGGGCCATAGACAGAAAAGAAAAAACCTCAAAATAAATATGTTCCTGTTTTTGTTTTTTAATCTAATTTCAAAAATTTTGAAACTTTTCCAGAATGTTCCTGACAATCAGTATTTTCAATGAGCTTTGGTATTTTCGAATTCGGTACTATTGAAATAATGTACCCGTCAATAATTACTCACTTGATTGATATAAATAGCATTTAATCAATAAATTTCTTGAAGATGATTGAAAGGTTTCAACTACTCAAGTTTGAAAATGAAGAATTGAAGCAGCTGTTGCAACCCTTACTATAACATTAATTTGATGAAAGCATATCTGACATCGAAAAATACTATATATCCATTGACTTATCCCAACTAGATTTGATCTATTCAGAACTATTAGGACAAACTATTTTGATTGTCTTCGTTTGTTCTGGAACAGCATTACCAACAATCGTCCCCTTGCTCTTGGCAAACTCACTGTTCGTCGTTCGAACAACACAACTGTGTGGTAACCTAAGTGTGTGAGGACGCTTGCTTAAAGTCACACTGTAAAATATACTGAAAGTATACTATTGATCTCATGATGGCTAGCAAACGAGGACGCGTGGCTGACACCACTCAAGCCGCTGTAAGTAGATGTGTTTCAATTCGAGTCGAATTAGTATTGTTTACTTCAAAAGGGGTAATGTGGGTCATTCCGCAACTTAAAGAGTAAACATCGACCTGTCTTTGCCATGTGTAAATAATAATGGACGCTAGCTTTATACAGGGTATAAATAGATGTTACTAAATGTTTTGAGAAGACTATTTTCCTGCTGATGTCTTGATTCAAGACACTTTCTGACGCCTATCTTTTTAAGCCGTGTGTCAATGATAGGTCTTAAGAACTGCGGGTAAGAACTAATAAGTGTCTTTTGTATTTCGGGAACATTATTTTGTTATTATTTGTGGGTCTAGGGTGACAACAAGACATGGGGCCAATTGACGATGAGAGAGAGATACATCACTTCGCCTTCTTTTTATGTTCAAACAGGTAGGGAAAAAGTCCAAAAGGAAGTGTTTTCGTTTGGGTAGCAGGGAGGACTCATGGCTCCATCCGGCACACTATCCAGACCTAGTGCTACACCAGTCCTACCATCCGAACCCGAGGCTACATCATCCGGACCCGAGGCTACATCATTTGGACCCGAGGTTCACACAGGGCCTGACGCTGAATAACTCCTATCTGCTTGCAAGTTCTCACAATCAGTCCGCAACCTTACCGCCTCACGTTTTCCCTCCATATCTGCCTTCTGAGGAAGGGGAGCCCATGGACTGGGAAAATAGCATCTACACAGAAACCATGGTGTGGCCCGGCAGCCAGCTGGACCATGAAGTACCAATGGAGTGGGACTGAATGGAAGCTTAGTTTGGCTTCTTATGTCTCGCAAACTAGTACTGTTTAGCATGTCCACCGAAATCGTCATGTGACCAAGCAGCCATCTGGACGAGGAGATTCCTTGGAGTGGGACTGAATAGCAAAGGAAGGTCACCGTACAGGTCATACAGGTCTACCAATAGTGGACCAAGACGGAAGAGCTGGCCAAGAAAGAGAAGCCAAATAAGAAACGGAGACTTTGAATTATATTCGCGGCCGCGGCCAATGGGATCCAAGTGTTACACAGACAGTGTAGACGGGAGCTTGCTTGATCACGTGGGCCATTAGTTGAAAGGAATGTTAGTTTTGCCAACGACGTAGATATTGCCGGCCTGACACAGATATATAGCAAATTGGCAGACATCTGTGATATGGCCCGGCAGGGCTGGCCAAGGCCCGATAGGCATGGTTGCTGGAACGAAAAATAAAGCATAAGTATATATCAAGAAATATTTTCTTCACATGTGTGTTTTGTCGACTTTTATATCATACTTTTGGATCCTGCAAACTGTTCGGCCATGACAAGGTTTGAAATGTGACCATAGCGTTGTAATTGCCTAGTCTATGTCTTTGACGTGAAGCCGGTTACACGTAAAGAGAAATGCTGACAAGCGAATAACAATAAGTCACCATAGTACAATTCCTCAATGTAGACCTTTGTATAAATGCATGCTCGCGCGGCGTTAAACAGGCGGAGGAAAAAAACAGATCATGTATTGCTTTTGTAGAAGAGATGATATTTCTTTTCATGGGCTAAAAATTATAATACATACATGTAAACGCGTTTAGGAAAATAACGTTTAGAACAAAATCAACAGACATTCGTTAGCACTACGTTGCTATATGGACTTGGTTAGCAAATAGTGATGGATGGGTCAGTTGATTGGACATCAGTATCGTGTACTAATAACGGTAAAGCTTTATCTGTATGTGTGTGGATGGTGTTCCGCACCAGGGACAGGATTGCATGTGTATGAATGGTGTTCAGCACCAGGGACAGGATTGCATATGTGTGAATAGTGTTCAGCACCAGGGACAGGATTGCATGTGTGTGAATGGTGTTCAACACGGGCAGGCTTATATGTGTGTTAATAGCGGTCAGCACCAGCGGCACAGGCCAGGTAAAGGTATCTGCTGTGATTGAAAATCCTGCGCAACAAACTAAGAAATACGGGGACACAATATATAGCTAATGTATTTATTAGTGGTAGTATTGTTCAATCGTTACATCCATGTTAAATCTATCTATTAGTGGTTAAACAGACCGCTATTCATCTATGCATAATATACATACATTTTTGGTGTTGACTTACTGTTTCTTGATTAGATTCTATCCATTCAGAACTAGCACAACCTTTTTGTGGGTTTACGAGGCTATCTTAATCATCTCAAGATTTTCTAACGTTACATCGTTTTGGAACAGTATTACCAATAATCGTTCCCTTGCTCTTGGTAACTCCATTGTAGTTCGATAAAGGGGGCACACCCCAGTTTATTTCGAATTTCAATTGGAGGCTGCACACCTTCAAGTATAGCGACCATCTCCTCTAGGGAATTAGCCTGAAGCATGATAACTGTATGGGGTGAGAGAGTATTTCTTCGCCTACAAGACCAACTGACTTCTAATCCTTTAACAGTCTCTAATTTAGAAAAAATGAGAGAGAAATCACATTATTTTGATGCAGAAAATAATGCACACAGTTGGGCATTTTCACATTGAATAAAACCCATCAAAAATATTTTTCCGACAAACAGAACTGATACTGTCAGAAAGAGAAAAACCTTGCGAGTAATCGAGCCAATTATAAAGAAAATTCTAGTCCTACAGTTTTTTAATCACCCACTGCGCTAGGCATTGTAACTTCGCTTACACAACACCTCAGAGGTCAATCTGGGTCACGGAACCGGTTTACACTCAAGGCGTAAATGAGGCTCTGACTAAAACACAATTTGCGCCCAAAACACACCATTCCCTACGCTTTTCAACCGTGAGCTGAACTGAAGCGCTTAATGTCATTTCGCAGTAAATAATGAGAAATGTAAAGAAACACACTATTACATATCCCTCGGAAGCCCTTCGTCACTTTTTTGTCGCGCACTACCACGCACCATAAACACACCTGTATTCTGTTTGGTGACTTAAGTGTATCAGGACGTTTACTTAAAGTCTCATTGTAAAATATTTTCTTATTGTCTCATGATGGCTAGGTAAACGAGGACGCGTGGCTGACATGAAGTCCTCCGCTCGTTTGGTCCTGACTTGAGAATAGATGTGGAGACGTAGTAGCCGCCGGAGGTCCCGAGAGGTCACCTGTCCTTTCGTCTGACGGCGACGACTCGCATGTTGTGCGCCAGTTCTAACGGTATGGCCAAAGCAGCTGCTGTTACGGTGGTTCTGCTTGTCAGTCACTGTGTAAGGTATCTCCAGAGCTATCTAACGTTAACGTCCCGTCAACTCTTTTTCGAGTTATTTCCATCCAAAGGGGTGATACAACTACGCGGGGGCGAAAAAATTACAGCAGAATCATTAGGAATTTTTGCTATCGGACATTTACTACACTGTTAGGCTAGCCCTTAAGGCGTCGCCAAAAATATAATAAACAGAAGCACTAGTAGGTCAAAAGTCAACGTATGTTTGGAATATGACGTCATCAGAAAAGTGCGCATGCGTCCTCTGTTATACAGCATCACGGTCACGTGACCTACGGCTCGTCTGGTCGTTCGATTTTGGCGATTTGTTCGCGTATTTATCACGAAATTCGAGCCTTTTCTACCAAATCAGGCGCATAATTCACATATTTTGTGGACAAGGCGACTATAGAGAGGAGTACAATGAAGTCAAAACTGCTTATCAGCCTTTTATTGGTGGCTTTTGTAGCATCTTGCAGAGCCCAGAATCAAGGTAAGTGTTTTGGGGAGGGCATCGGGAAGAACAGTGACCAGCACCATGAGACAGTTGATTTGTTATTCCGCCTGCGTGGGAATTGTGTATAATTCCTGTAAGACAGCATCATATGCATCAGATCATATTCACACTTAATTTGTGTACACGCAGTTTAATCTTTTGAATCTTGAGTTGGAGCCGTTTGAAATTGCGCCAGCTACCCACTTGATGAAAAGGGGAGGGGCATACAACCTTGAACATCACGTCCGCAAAATTACATGTCACCCGAATGCTTCATAACTCATTTTACTATTTCGAACCTTGAAACCAAACAGTTCTCCGCCTTCCAAAATGAATTAGAAATCTAACTTTCATTTATCAATTTTGTGATAAGCACCCCACCCAACGTTATCTCAGCAGATGCGTCATGCTGACATGGTTCTTACAACGGCATGCGAACCATGATACTGGTACATGCATTTTACTATACCTGTACGTTCAGTGTAGCGAATCAATATGGGAATTGCGTAATCATGAGTGAAATGTTTGGTTGCATCATAAAGAAAGGGTACAGGAATACAAAATAAGACAATCTTACATTCGTTTTGACAAACATCGGCCAAAATAATATTTCAATGGTCACATAGTAGTATTAGTACATATCATTATGTCATAACCTGTGATGCGAAAACGTTTGATACGGGTGTTCCGGACCGGGTGATCGTGCGATCCGACCCGCGGTCGGGCTGGTACCTCGGGTGATATGGAATACACTGTGTTGTATTCTATATTTATCAAGGTTCAAAATTATAAACCTGTTCTGGATCTGGATGTATACTGGGGTCAACCTCCCAGTACACATGTCAGATACAGGATATTCAAATGAGATTTGCATAGTCACTCATTTTTCATGCTAAATGTTTCGAACTGTGAAAGAAATTTTAAAGGATGTACATATATACTGGTGTTATTGTGAATTTGTGATTGTCAATTTTTATCACAATTTATTTATTTTATTTATTTATTGATCTTTAGGGTAGTCCCTTCAGTTAACGTAGTAACAATCCCTGACCACTCCTGTCAACAGGCCATTTTGGGACTCGCTTTGGAGATAGAAATAAGAACCCTAAAGACAATGTTCTCTTCATTAAAATGATGTTTATGTCCTATCCATGTGGACATTGTTGTGTATCATTGAATTTGGGGATTGAATATCAATAAACAAAGCGGTATTTGTCTGCAATGTTTTAAAGATTCTGTGAAAAAATTTGGAGCTCAAAATATATAGGTATTTAGTCCGGTGTATCATTCTCGTATGATGCCATGTTATCTTTGTAAGTTGTACATGCACACCATTGCAGGGTGTATGTACCTGTATTGAGATCAGGGACAAGGTTAAGCTACTTAGTTAAGGGTCCAGATTTAGATCATTGAAAACAGGACACAGGTGGCACTAGTATGTATCTCTGCTGTTGCAGCCTTGTTAAGATTTTGAAAGTGAAACTGTTCATCTTTTTGTCACTCTGTATCCTGTCAAGATGGAAAAAACAGGCAGCATTTAGATGTCACCAAATAACCCATAATGTGATTTTGTTGTGGTGGTTCATTCTGCAGTAAGCAGGGTACATTCTTGAGTAAAGTCTAAACATCCAGCGATAAGGGAGTTAATCCATGAACTGTGCATGGTGCTTCCGTTTTAGATACTATTTATGTCAATGGGAACATTACTACATTACTACAAGGAAATTTGCACAGTATTTAGACCACTGTCAAACAGGCGAGATAAAGTGATCCAGTGAGACAAGCCAAACCATAACCAGGAAATATGGATTACCCTATAAGGCACATGCATGAATCTTCACCATGTGATTACATTCCATACCAATTACTTTGGTTGTCATGTCACCTCATTAAAAGCCAGCATCTGTACTTCTCTTGGGAATAACTAACCTTTACTTTAGGTCACTCCACCACAATTACCCTTTTCACTTACAAAGCAATGCAAGATGTCAAAGCTTGTGGTCTCTTCACTGTCCTGGATTTATGCTGATGGCTTTCAGTTCCTGTGTTGATATGGTTCCAGTTTTCTCGACCCTCAGTTTTAGGTTATGTGCCCCCCTGTCCTTGTTATGATAAGTGTGGAAGACAGTACATCATGTTGACGTCCCACATTTAGAATTAATATTATAGTAATTGCTTGGCTGTCAGATTTTATTGAAGTGTCACAGTTGGTCACCGATCCATGACATGAATCTAAACATGGGAGGTATGCTTCAAGGTAACCTTCCTTTAGCAACTAGTAATATGTGTCCCTTGACCTGGTTTATCTTGAAATGGAGATCTCCCTTGAGAAATCTTTCACATATTTGCATGACTGCATGTACATATTGTAATATGTTTAATAAAATCCCAGGTTAATGAGGAAAAATTTATGAAGGTGTGGCTCCTTTCATTTTTCAGTGGCGGCGGCACCGGCGGGGGCAGGGGGGGCGGCTGCCCCCCCGGAAAATATGTTGGGGGGGCGTCGCCCCCCCACAAAATCAAACTGAAACCTTGTGTATTTTTTTGATGATGGAAATTTCATAAAATCAAGCTAGTCTAACAGCAAAATTTACCCCTGAAAATGCAAGAAATGGCGTTTCAGAGAGTCCCGATTTCAAAATTTCGCAAGACCTCCCTTGTGACGGCTGCGTCTTCGGCGCAGGACAATATGTTGCGGGAGCGTTGCTCTGAAAAATCTTTTAAACCAATAGAAATTGTACTATCGTACTTAGCTTAGTTTACAAGCAGAATGTGCCACTGAAGTGCAGTTCGGAAATGACGTTTCAGACGGTCAAGATTTTAAAAATTTTCTCCGGACCTCCCTAGCGATGACTTGCGCCTCGGGCGCTCACAACGGCATGGTGAAAATTTGTGCGTGGTAGCTTAGGTCATCGCCCTCAAACATCTTTTTCTTTGACAAAAATGGCATAAGATTTAGCATAGTCTGCAAGCAAAATTTGTCCCTCAAAATACAGAAAATTTCGTTTCAGAGGGTGCAGATTTAAAAATTTCCCAAGACCAACCTTGGGACAGCTCGCACCTTCGGCACTCGAAATTGTGAAAATATTTTGGGGGCATCGCCCTCGCTAAAACCATGTGTCTTTCTAACAGAATTGCCATGAAACTTAGCTTAGTCTGGCAGCAAAATTTACCCGTCAAAACGCAGGAAATGCTGTTTTAGAGGGTCTAGATTTCAAATTTTCCCGGGGGAGCATGCCCCCGGACACCCCTAGGGTGGTCGCGCCTCCGGCGCGATGGGTAGCGCCTTCGGCGCTACTTAAGCGTGTGCCACAAAATTCTGTCAGTAAAAGTTCGCCCCCCCAGACGAAATTTCCTGCCGCCGCCTCCGTTTTTTATGCCAGTTTAATAGAATGGCTCTTTATACTAAGAACCCAGTGACCTCAAAACAGCAGAAATATTGGACTGCGGTAGGATATGAACCATTGACACTGGGAAGCACCCAACTCTGTCTGACTAGTATGGTTGGTTTTTCAACTTGCTTGTGATGTGGCTCTCTTCAAGTTCAAGTTCAAACACAGACACTTAGTTCAGAACCTCCATTTTTTTAAACGTCCTATCCGAGGGAGGTCCCTAACCAAAGCTAGGTACTCATGTACACTTGTGAAGGGATATCTTTAGGGATAATTGATGTTGTCTCTTTGCATGTCCTTGGGCTGGGACAGTATGCCATTATCTATTTGTGAACCTGTGTCTGGCACAATAAGGAAAGGGCAGATTTGTTTTACTAAACATAGTCCCGGACTCCCAGTTACACTTATATGGCAGCTCCACAATAAAGTGATAGGCAGTATACCATGGTAGATTATCAGAAAACTGTTACTTAAATAAGTGCATAGTATATGTGTTACTGTTTCCACATCATTGAACCATAACACCCAGCAGTGATGAAATATCTGAAATGAACGCCTTTTTTTTATTCATCATCATAATTGGACAGTTGACCATAGTTCTTATAATCTTTTTACTGCTTTTGGCTTGTCTGTGTGTGTAGGGTATGTACATTTGTATGTATGTGTGTGTGTGTGTGTGTGTGTGTGTGTGTGTGTGTGTGTGTGTACATGTGTATATGCTTCAGGAAGTACCTATTCTCATTGCAAAATTGACATAAGAGTACATTCTTCGGGCTGATATTGTTGTCTGTGGGACTAGTAATGCTGCAAAGTAATATAGGTAGAGGGCTGAAGTGTGCTTTCTCTAATTGTCCTTTTCTCCCATTATTTTTTTTCCAGTTGAGTTCACCATGGAGCCACAGGGTACCACTTCATTTGAGGATGGCAGTGTGCAGTTTTCCTGTGAGGCCCAGAAAACTGGTGGTGATGACGACGTGGAGATTGTGTGGGTGAGGTCATCAGGCGGATCTGTGGGGCCTATAAATGACGGGTCTGACAGCCGCTTCACTTTTGCAACTGTCACCACTACTGGGGCTGCAAAAAGTAATTTCAGGTAAGTCTGTTAATTCGATTTGTATCTATGTACATCCACGGCTGTGTCGAGCTTTAAATTCTTTCAGTCCCACTCATTGTTTGGGATTCCATGTTGTTACTTTTTGTTGTTAAATCTATCATGTTATGCTTGCAAAAATACATTTTCATCAATTTCATGTCATGGAGTTCAAATTTTTCAGACAGAAATTTTTGTCCACCCAACAAGCACATTTCTGTCCCGGGACAGAGAGATGGGTCGTGGAGATATACTGGCTGCAAGTTTTTGTTTAAAGCTAGGCTTATAACTGCAACCTCTTATAGTTGTTATGTTAGATAATTTGTAATTCCAACTGCGCCTAAAGATGGTGTTAAACTTATACTGGTTTGTTTTGCCAAATGCAAAATTTAACACCTGAAGTGAAAGATATATATCATATTGGTATTCATGACATGTCCATCCTCTCCTGCAGCATTGATGACTTGGTGGTTGGTGACACTGGCCAGTACAAGTGTTATGCATCAAATGACCCCACCCGTGGCAGTAACCCAACGACAGAGCCTACAAAATGGATTTCAGCACAAGCAAATCTCAATATCCTGGCAAGTAAGTCTTCACAAGCACGATTACCTTCATTTTTCTTGAGATGTCTCTCCCAGTTGTGAATCGGTCAAAATCACCTGTATCAAACACTATCATCAAGGCCCATGAAGTGTTAGTTAATGTACTTTTTTGGTATAGACAGCTTCATGCATTACTTCATCTGCTTCCCCAGAGGTCCTCATCAACCAGACAGCTGATACAAACCTGACAAAGATAGGACCCCTGGAGCTGGGCTGTGAGGTCAGCAACCCCGGGAGCGACTTGACAGTGACCAGCGTTGCTTGGACAAGGAATGGAGTTGCTGTGAAGGATGATGGCAGTAAGTGGTTCTGATAAGATGTCCAAGAGTTATGAATCTGTATTTGTATTTGGTGGTATAACCGCCCCATGGCATGACACAACAGCATCATACCTGGAGGTCTTTACCCAACGTTATGCATTTACCTGAAGATGACATGTTGATATTCACACCAGTCACTGAGTCTGAGGTGGTTGCAGCTGTGCTGTGAAAATGTTTGAATAATTTATGGTGTCACAAAGATATAGCAGAAAAGAACAATGACTATATCTCAAACATAAGATGTGTGTAACTGCTGTAATAGACAATTTGTGTCCTATAAAATTGGTTCAGAAGATGTGTCGGTGTTTGTGATAATACTGCATGTATTAAACATGATTGACATAGTGACATTTATATACAGCAATTACGTTTAACTTTTACATGATGTTCACTGCTTCTTCCAGTTCATTCCAGTGACTCTGAAGAAAAGTGACAGATGTCACCAGAATGTCCAATGAGATTAAACTGTTAGATAATGTATGTATGTCTCTGTGACAGTGGTAAATTTCTTTTGTTTTGCCTTCATAGGCACTGCACAGCCCAACTACTATCTCAAGATCAGGTTAGCGAGTGGGACCGATGGTGGAGTGTACACCTGCACTGTGACCTTCACTGTGACCAGTACCGGAGCCACTGTCACCGACAGCAGAGACATCACCGTGTATGGTAAGCTATTGACACCGTGTGGCCCAAACCAATTCCTTTATTCCCAAGCGTGTCTTACATGTATGACTCTCTTCACCCATGTGGAAAAATGGATTCAATGAAAAAAATGAATGCATGCATCTCTGAAAATGCTGATTGTAGACAATCATGAATTCAAAGCACATTTATGTCCATTGTAACTGATGTTACTGATGTTACAACCATGTTGAGTGATTGCATGAAGCCCCTCCTTGCTGAGGTGGTAATGATTTGCTTGAGTATAAAAAAACAGGGTTAGTGATCATGGTTTTCTGAGTTGAGTGCACTATCTCAGCTTACCAGAAGCCAGACTGTACATAGGCTATACTTGACTATAACTTTTCCTGCATACTTGCTTCAGTGCCTAGGCCAGCAGCTGGTCCCTTCTCCTCTGTGTTAGATTCTTCCATGCACAGTCCAGAGCCTCAGGCTTTGCTACTGTCTTTTTTCTTTCATTCTTTCATGATTTGGTGTTTCCATGTCTTCAGTAGGGTCTGGGGTTGCGAAACTCCTGGTGAAATGTGATGTCCCTATGCTAATATAACTCTTCCTGTGTCCATAGCGGCCCCAAGGATCACCTCCCATTTCAGGAAGTCCGTGAAGTACCAGGAAGGTGAAACAGTGACTCTGAAGTGCACTGCTGAAGGCTACCCCACTCCAACTGTCAAGTGGATCAAGGATGACGAAGAACTGGCCAACATGAGCTCCAGGTTAGGTCTCATGGGAGGCATAAAAATCATGTAGTTTGTCCCGGTACTTGCTCTATGTGCATGGTCAAGTGTTTATTGACCATGCTCCTGGTCTTAGTGCATACTCATTGGAAAGGGGTCCAGGAACAGTAAAGCTATGCAGCATAATCCATTGCTGTCTTCCTAGTGAATCAAAATGTTCCAAGACAATGTTACTCAAAAACCTGTACGTGACAACTTGATGTTTTAGATATGTCATTCAGGCCAATATGCATGCACAATGATGATGATGATGATGATGTGCTGTACATGTGTGCTGCAGTTATAATTGTAGTGTCCCAATGGGGTCACGGTGGCACTGTGGTTAGGGTTGTTGTCTCAGAACAGGGAGGTGCTGAGTTTGAATCCCTGGTAGGTCTTGATGTTAAACCCTAGCTTGGGAAAGGCCTAGTACCTAGCACCTAGCTTTGGCTAAGGGCTGTAAATGGAGGTCCCATGTTGGAGGAGAGCCACACAAGAAGCATGTTAAAGAACCCTCCATTCTTATTCAAAGCTGTATCAGGTTTACACAAAGCTGGTGTTGTATACCATGAGGAGGTTAAACAAAGTAACAAACCCATTACATGTATACTTATCATAAAGACTGTGTTGTGATGACCAAGTGTGCTTGGTTGAAGATGCATGTGGTGTCGAGTGCAGTTGCCCTGAGATTCTACCCAAAGTCCCGTCATTCATCTATTCAATACACAGCTGCTTAGTCTTCATTATGTTATCATTTTACAATGTACATCTTTGTTCATCATGCCTGCAGAATGAGCTATTTCATGGATGATGATGGTGCAGCAAACCTTGTAATCACCAACTTAGAGATGGGGGACAGGGCAACCTACACTTGCAGTGCTGAAAACAGCATTGGTGCTACTACCTTGGATGTTCTGCTGAGGGTAAAAGGTATGTCAATCACTCTTATTCCTTTTGTATTGTGTATTTTGTAGCATATAGTGGCAAACTGCTTTATTGCCAGATTGTGTATGTTGAAAGTGTGGGGAATTTGACTGAAGTCAAATGTAGCATTTTGTGTTTGTGTTACAGACCGCCTGGCAGCTTTGTGGCCCTTCCTAGGCATTCTGGCTGAGGTTGTCATCCTGGTGGCCATTATCTTCTACTTCGAGAAAAGGAAGTCTGACTCAGATGACACAGCTGACGATGGTAAGGAGAAGACTTGGTTTATAAGACCTAGATACTATTTACATAAGATTCTTGTTCTTTACTCCTCCACAATTACTTTCTTGGCTTAAAGATACTGCCTCTCTTGTCATATATCATGTTCTTTTCTCTTGTTTCTTTTGTGTACAGTAGTGTTTCTTTGTCTTTTTCCTTATTTATTGTTATGCTTCTCCAAGTGAACCCCAAAGGTGACAGGGAGTACAGAAGGATATATGGCACAAGGTGACATGATACAAACACCTGGCATATGTGCATATGTTAAATGTGCCAAAACATTGTGGCTTTGGGATGTTAAAAAGTTTGAGTCTATATTTGTACTGTCTACCGTGGGGTTTGCTTTGACTTGGAACATTTCATATACAACTATTCTGTTCTATTATCGTTTTCTACATGGTCAGCTCCCCTGGGTGCCCCTGCGTCCCGCAGTAGTAGAGATAGACCAGAAAATAAGGAAAGCACTGGTCTCACATCTCGTTTTCCTTGGTCAAGGTGATGTCTTCTTTCAGCATGCTGTCACATACACATTTCTGCCTGCTGGAGATGGACTGATTGCAGTTCTCATACATACATACACCATCTCTTATTAGAATAGCATATACATTCCCTAAATGTCCTAATCTGTAAACTGGCTCCACTTTTCTTTGCATTGTTTTAAGTTTACTTAAATTTTGAATAGTAATTGCTCTCAAATACTAGTTGATTAAGCAGTTTTACTAATGTTCTGCTGCCTAAGTTGTGTATTGACTATTTGACTAAGGAAATATGACATATTACTGGTTTGCTTTAACACTTACCAATACAGCCAGAAGTCAGTTTTTTTATGTTACCATACACTGGTAGGAAAGAAGTACAATTCTTTTTGATTTTACCATAGACTGGTAGGGAAAAAAAGTACAAGGTTTTTGATATCACCATAGACTGGTAGGAAAGAGGCACAAAGGTAGCTTGGTACTTATATCTTCTTCAACTGATCCACTATTGATGTTTTTCTGTGCAAGCAACAGCAAAAACCATCCACTGTTCATGTTCATCTTCTGTATGCATTTCTAGTTGTCGGCTTCTGTCTATTCTCACTACCTACATTTGTATGAACAGACTTATGAATTGCATGTGTATGATTTGAATGTAATGTACATACATGTTATGAGGTACACATCAGTAGCCTAGTAGATAATGTGTGCTGCAGATGTTGATGTACATAGTTGAAATGAAACTGATGATTTTTAACATACTAGTAGTTTTCTAATGTATTTTCAAATTAGTGATGCATGCCACGGTTTAAATGTACTGTTGGTTGCTATAGAGACAAATGCAGCATTGAGCAATCCTGATTTTCTATTTGTCTTTTTCATTTACAGATGATGATGATGATGCTCCTGTGTAAGTACATCTCATGTTTGTTTCTTTCATTTGCACACACTTGATATGAAGGACTATGTTCAATATTGAGGAAAACATCAATAATTTTTTTCCAACCTTTATTCAACCTTGAAAAATCTCATTTGCCTTGTCTTTCATGGGTACAAGGTATTCCAGAAAGAGAGCAGTGTTTAACTGAAGGAAGTATAGCTCAAGACTTGGACCTACAATAGCTGAAACAATATGATGGTTATGAGTGAGGATGTTGTATGTTTTTCCAGTTATAATTTGCATCAAGTTTCTATGTAGATGTTTTAAATGATTTAATCAGATGAGACTCACAGTTTTTTCTTCCTTACAGTAAGAAGAAGTCCAACAGTGCTACCAATGAGAAGGGCGTGGAGAAGGATGAGAGTGATGTGCGACTACGTAACGTTAATGCATAGTGGGCTCTCTTTGCACTCCTTAGTAGTGGGTGGAATAAGGTCCTCAACAATGTTGCTAGAATTATGTGGCAGTCGAACATTAAAGTTCCAAGCTGATTTTTTTAGACTTTCTTTTTGCTAAAATTGGTCTTCTTGATGAGCAATAAGACGCTTACAGGTCAAGTAATGAATTTTGAAGCGATGAAAGTTTTTTTTTTGTAGATTTTAGGCCACACAAATCAAACATTTTAGTGATTTCCCCTCATTCCAAATTTTGGCTAGAGAGAAATGTACACCTGGATATGCATGGGAGTGGATGAAAAGGGCAATAGGGTCCTAGAAATTTAACTGCAAAACAAGGCCAGTACTGTAAGTAACCTACAGAACAGTTTGACCACAGGGTACAGTCATTTCCCCAAAAGAGGTGTTTTAAGATAAGTTTTTATGTTTTCACCCCATTGCTATATATTTTTGTGTTCGTGTAAAATTCTGAGAAATAAGGTACATTTGCTGGTCCTTGCTTTTCAACATGTGTATTTTGATGAAACAGAACCACAATCTTCAAGTTGAATGCAAATATACATCTTGTGCCCTTCCTCTAGGAGGCACAGGAATGTGATGTTGTAAAATGTTCCACATATTGGTGTGAAGGTTGATTCAGCCATTTGCAAGAGGTGGCTCTGCTGCAGAAAATTTAAGTGGCACATTCTTGCCTCCAGCAGACACGGAAGCTTTCAATGGTGACATGTATGTCAAAGTGCAGGACTACACTGTATTTTACTCCACATGCTACTGAAAGATGTTCATAGGTTAATGAGCATACTGAGAAACAAAATGTTTTAGGATATAGTGTTGTATTCACTGGCTCAGACCGAAGCTTGTAGAAAAATATTCTCATCGTATTGTATCTACCTGTTGTGTGAGATGTGTTGTTTGCGTGTCTTTTGACAGTGAAAATGTGACTGAACAAATGTTTCTGTTGTATGATAGTTCTATGGTGCCCTGGGACTTCAGATGTGTATATAATCTTTATATGTACATGTGCTTACTAGATGCAATTTGTAAAGGCAAATGTTTAACCATGATATTTAACTGTATGTTCTCATTTACTTGCAAAATTTGACATCAGATATTTGTATGCAGTTCCACTTACAACCAACACCAACAGGCATGTAACAATGTATAGTAAATATACCCTTTGTCAATGTAGTACGGCCATGTTGATTTGACTATATAGATGACATCCACGAACACATCAAGTTTCGGCCATTTCCAAAACGTTTTCAACCATGCTCTAAATCGGTAAATCATACAAAGCAGCTTCCAAAGAAGCAAATATATGCCATATGATGAAAATGTCAATTCCAAGTTCAAATAAGATGTAAAAAAACAAAAATTACTCTTTTTGATATTCCATATTCTGTGTGTTTGGGCATTTGTTCAACGGACATGAATACTTCAATTTCATAATTTTTTGGGGCCGAACTTTTTTTTAATTCACACACTTCAGTATTGGGATTCCCAGGGGAGTTATCATCCATATAATCACATCAATGTGGCCTAATCTAGTCTTGATGATTGGCTACAGAAATGACATATTGTAAACTAGGGTTGTTTGTATCAGTACATGTGATAAGAAAGTACGTAGCTTGTAGTTTTCAGTCAATCAATGTCACATCGCTGTTTGCTGATCCTGCAGTAGTTTACCTAGTGTGGGGGATGTATACTGTGTTGAACTGTTTCTTTAACAGAAGTACATTTACAACTAACAGTGTGTTGTGACTGTGTAGGTCATATCAGGCCAAGAATCTCTTCAATATAACTTGCAATGTTGGTTCAGGTAGTGTCTTATGTAGTACCTTTGAAACGTACTGTAGTAAGTAGTGATTGTGCACCTCATCCTGTACATCCAGTAGAAATGCTAGCTACAGTTCAAAAGCTGCTCCTTTTTGTCATGGAATTCTTTCAGTGGAAAGGAAGAAAGCTGTAAGGTGATAGGATGATCACATGACACATTTGTGCATGTGAGGTGGTGCTTCAGTTTATACACACATATAATTCAGATGGGATTAAAGTATTCAGGTGGATACTAGTCCATGGTTAATTTGTTGAGTTTTATATTGCAAATTTAGTGTAATTTGAACCACTTGATCTTATATCATTCAATGCTTCAGTCAGTAGACCCTTTTCAAACTGTCATTGCCAAATATTCTCTCGTGAGAGCACAAGCAGTGCATTAGGCACGTACAAGGTCTATGTGGTATTAGACTTTCAGTACACTCGTTCTCATTGAAATGTCGAAAATGGCATTTTTTTTGGTCGAAAAATAAATTGGCTTTATTTTTAGTGAAAACTACGTGGTTGCTTAGGAAAAATCCTCTTTTAACCATAGCCAGAAAATGGCAACTTATTATTTTCGGTCCTATTGGTAATGCATTACAGGGCAGGTAACAAACGTTACCGGTAACGTTTGTTACAACAGTAGACTTTACCCTGTTTTCTTCGAAAGGAAGCACCTTATTGACGACATCATTTAGGTATAAGTGGACATCCCTAGGGGCATTTGAAAAGTGGGCAGCTTTTTTACACCAGGTTAAGTAGAAAGCTTAGAGAGCATCGAACAATGGTAACGTTTGTTACAGTCATTTCTGTACAACATTTTGTTAAGCAAGATGGGATATAAATGAGTCGACAAACATTTATTGTTCCTTTAGAAAGCCAGAAAAACTACAGCGTCACAAAAACGGTCATTTCTAGTCTTATGCGTGGATGATATAACCATGGCAACCATCGTCCTCGTGGTGGTAACGTTTGTTACAGAATCTGGCGACAGGCATAAACCACCTCACAGCCTTCAAGATCAGTGACAGTAGCGATCTGTCGTGATCGGCAAAGGGCCTGGGTAGCAGGTTTTACCTGCCGAACAATCATTCTGGGAACTGTATTGTTACATTTTTGGCTACTATAGTTGGCTACCGATACGAATGTTGTTGCACATTTTTTGTAAAACATTACAGGGGTTGTGGAAAAAGGAAGGAACCAGTGATGTTGTCTATAATTTGCGACAGCATTTCGACATTTAAATGAGAACGAGCCAGTAGCATTGGTGTGTGTGCCAGTGGGAACAAGATAACTCCAGAACGGCTGGGTGGATTGGTTTCATACTTGGTGCGTTGGTAGGGTGTGTTGAAAGCTGGAAATGATTAGATTTTGATTCCCCTCGTGGCTTCCCTTGGTACTGCAGAGTAACTTCCGGATTTGCTATCATGTTCTGAACAAGCTATGGTCACGATTTTTGGGAGTTAGTAATTTCTCGCACCTGTCCCAACACTTCATCACTGAGGTAGACTACTGGGTAAGGGGAGAATACTTGCCAGGGGAATTGGCCAAAATAAGATGAAATTTTAAGTTTGGGGGATTGGCTCTCTGGTAAATTATTGCCTTTGCCAAGGTTTTCAGCTGTGCCATGATGGAGCATCTGTGGTGTGGGTGTAGATGTAGGTCAACAGCATAACTGGATAGATTTTCATATTTGCTATTTGTACACAGAGAAGACAACAACTTGCTGAATGTCCAGTTTTCTAAGGTCATGTTCATCATACATAAAAATGATCTTCCAAGCATTGTCCACCAGTAATACAACACAACATTGTAAGACAGCGGAAGGCAGAGAAACTTAGGGTGGAATATCACCATATCCATGACATAGAGGATGGCCCTATTATATGAAGAGCACACTGAACAACTGATAACAGGGCATCCGGGTGGAAAACACCTTATATATATCCTCAAGTCAGGATAGCTCTCTTGGCATC
>NC_049980.1:15650100-15705949 GCF_000003815.2 Branchiostoma floridae | reverse complement strand
AAAAGAGGACTTCATTTGATCCATATCCTCCACAGAAGGATGACGCAATATAACACCAGCAGTTGTACAACACGAGCGCTGTAAATAACTGGTGACTGGGTGAATTCCGTATCCTAAATTATGGATAGCCCTCTAACATCATGACCATCTTTTACAGAACATTTTAGCTACAGCGTACCCTTTGCCATTAATTACATGAGTGTGCTTGCTAAGGGCATTTAATAAAACAGAAGTGACATTTCTCTAGTCACATAGACATTAAAGGGACAGTATGAAGCTTGATTATGACATGTGATGGAGAAGGAAATAAACGGGGATAATAGTGGTCATGGAACTATACCAACTCTCAGACCAACCCTTTCCAATACCACCAGAGGAATTCACACCCACTTTTACAAACAATTGAATACACAAAATTGAAAGCTATCCTATAAAGTAAATGTCTAAAACTAGAAAAAGTAAAATAGTGGAAACTTAAACATAACCTAAATGCCTAACATTACTTTTGTTGCAGTAGACCACCCTATAACGTTACATATAACATCTGGAATGGGGTGTACAGTGTACTTTAAAAAGATGAATGTGAAAACATACAGCAACAACCAACATAGATGCTGAAGTATCGATTTCTTAACAATACCTGATGAAGTTCAATTTGATAGAAATAAATGTGAAATTACAAAATGTACCAATTTTTACCTATAAAAGGTTGAAGGGGAGAGAGCAAAGCATCTTTTCTGCTAATGTGGCTAACGGTTACAACTTTTTCTTTAAACCTGTAACAAGAAAACTTGACGGAGTAATAACAAATGTAATGTACAAGTTTTCACACACACACCAGCCACGATAGATCAGAACATCAGAAGATACCTTGCAATAATCTAATTTGCATATGATCACACTATTTTTCCACACTAGTATTCCATGCATAGAAACCCCAAACTCATGTCATCTACCTCTAGCCTTTTCTAGGTAACTTATCATTTTAATAAATTTCTAGGTGCTGAGTACTATCTGATGTATCCTACTAAAAATGTGCACCCATTCAATTTTAACTTCACTAGATCTCCTTATCTACACCTGAGCCACAATACTTCATGGCAGGACCAACTTTAAACAAGAATGTACCATATATAGATTCTCTCAAGTCTCACCCTAATCAACTCTTTGTAACTCTGTATCAGTTGAGTTTGTGCGTTTTTGACATCCCTGACCAAAAATAGCCACGTGGAGTTAAAAGGTATGGTCTACATTAAAAAGAGGACGAAGAAAAACAATACAGGATGTAAGCAGTGCTAGTGGGTTTTGATACTACTCTTAACCATCTCCCATCGACTTTTGAGCAAATAACAATTGCAAACAATAACAAACCTAAAACAGATAACTGAATTTAATTGCCTGCAAACAAAAACACAGTATGTACAGTACAGTTACTTTGCTAAGCTGTTTGATTTCCCTGGCTCCACCATCATCATCATGTTTCTCAGACTCTGTTCTGTTGTTCATACTTCAAAAGTTTCTTGGACAGGATCACATTTTCCTCCTTAGCCTTCAGCAACTCCTCCTTCAAGGTAGCATTCTCTTTCTCCAGGAAAGATGCTCGCAGTGCCACTTGGTTCTCCTTGATCCGCCTTGCATCCCGTGATCTCTTGGCCGCCACGTTGTTCTTCTTGCGGCGCTCCCAGTACTTGTCGTCCTTCAAGTCCTCAGGAACAAATATCTTGCGTGACTTTTTGATCATGGGCTGTGGCCTGAGTTCCTCCTCACTGAAGGCTCGTTTGCGAGGATTGAACTCTTCCTTTCCTGGGATGGAGGCAAGGGCCACATCAGTTGGCGAGACGTCGTACTCCACCTCTGGAATCACCTCCTCCATACTGATGTGGGGAGGGGAGACACCCGGAGACAATACTGGCTCGGGGCTGCTGATGGCTGCAGAAGATAGGAATATAATAATGTGATTGTTGACAATTCACAACCATCACCATCTTCTAAAACAGTTTACTTACAGACAAATGAAAACTTTGACTTCCAAACTACATATAGTATAACAACAAGTTTATCAATTGAGAAATTACAAAAGAGTTGCAAAGTAACCCTCTAGATTCTAGAATGCTGTCAACTATTTCATTTTTGACATGGTTCTCTTCTTGTACAGGGATATTTGCTTTCTTAAGCTGTACCTGTAGCTGGTAAATCTATTATTTGTTCAGATCAGAATCAAAGTTTGACAAGTTAATTTGTGGATTTCGCTGAAATTATTTTACTGTCCCAAGTTTGTAAGAGGAGAGGGCATTAAATAAGCAGTACTTGCTTTCTGACAATCTCTCCAACAGAAATGTAAAATAAAATGATCAACACTTACATGTACTTGTTGTAGCCTCCAGTGGAGACGGGGAGAATGATGTTGAAGCTGCAGGTTCTGGAGATTTAGGGTCAGGGATCTGCGGTAACCCTGCAGTACTGGGGTCGCCCACCGGGACGTCCTGTGGAACAAGGATCCCAGCTTCTGCGAAGAAGTCATCCAGGTCGATAGCCTCCAGCTTGAAGTCCTGAGAATGAAAAGAGACCTTAGCGTCACATCTTTTACAATATACTTGTGCTACCTTTGTGATATCAACTCTATTGTGTTTCTTTGTGGCAAGTTATTTACTGCTCGAAAATGCTGCATTATGCTCAGCTGAACGTTTAAGTTGAAAAAGGCACTTTTCTGATAGATTGGAAAAGGACAGACAACATGGTCAGTATACAAGCTCAAAATGCAAGGAAATCTTGAGCTACTCTTTTTAATTTCCTCCATTGAGGTACTTGTAGGAATCAGATCAGTTCTTCTTTCGTTTTGAGGCTACCAACAGCAAGTAAATTTTATGGATGACATCCTCTGCAGACTGCAAAAATAATGAGATAGGGCAAAAAAAAAACAAGATGGGTAAAAAAAAACAAGATGGCAAATTTTCAAAATAGACGTTGTAACAAGACTTGAAGAGACAAAATTTGGCATCACAGCCAACAAGGCATTCATTCCTGTATTTAAGAAGTGCACCAGTGTAGTTAAAGTGACACTAGTGTGGTAGACTGGTATCACTCACCATGTTGGCAACTACACTCATAGCTTCATAGTTGTGCCACTTTTACAACTATCTATCAAGTTGCACCTCTGCAATGTCAGTCAATGCTACAGAGTCTCCAGTGTCAATTCTACATTCAATGATTAGGTTACAACACAACCGTTACCCATTTTCGTCTATCCGGCCTTCCCTGAAGAAGAAAAAAAATCTTGCTTTTTTCTGAAATCAGGCGAAAATTAATGAGCGCGTGGATGTCATCCATAAAATTTACTTGCTGTGGACTAAGTGCCTTTCCTAAGGGCACAAGATCGGTGACAGGCGGGGTTCGAACTGAGGACCTTCTGGACCTGAGTCAAGCGTGCTGCAGTCCCACTGTTCATTGATATTAAATACATGTCAACCCTCCACTGAGACACACACATCAAAGACTGAACTTACCTTGAAGTCATCCACATTATCCCATAAGTTGGGTCCCAAGAAGGCAGATGCCATGACATTGGGGTCCATCTCATCAGCATCCTCAAGCTTCTTCTTGTCGCCATTGTCTACAAGTTAAGTCAGATACAACAGAACCTCATCAATGCAGGCTAGTCAAAAGCTGTTAGCCACCCAAACATCAAGAACGTTATTTACACCGTTTATCACTCTAACTTGGCGACAGCCACAGGGGATAAACAACTAGAGTTCCACGAACACATACCTTTGCCAAATAACAAGGTTTGTTAATATGTAGAATGATGTCTGTAGACAAATGTGTTACTCATTTCATTTTCTTTATAATCATATGCTTGGAGTTGGTTTATAAAATTTCAACATTGATTATGCAAATTAGATCCCAGGTTACCATTCATCGATATCAAATTGTATCAAGTATTACTTAAGCTATCAGCATACCAAAAATCATGATGATCCTTTGATCCATTCTTGACTTATTCTCTTTCAGTCTTTAATAAAATACACCCCTTACTCTCTTCCCTCTTTCTCAGTTACATATGTGACAACTTTGATGAAAGTACTATAATGAAATGCAGTGGGTTTTTGTACTTTTCCTAATTGATTATGCAAATTAGCTGTTGATTTGCATAATTGGTATCTCATTATGTAGGTCTTCACTTACGCTACCTAAATACCAAAAAACATGATGATCCGTCAACATGTTCATATTTTCTCATTAATAATGCAACTGAGGTCATCATTTGCATAATTGATATCTATAGCCATTTCTCTCCTTCCCAGCTACATATGTGACAAGTTTGAAAGTCCTATCATGGAATGCTGTGGATTTATAAATTTTCCTAATTAATTATGCAAATGAGCTGTTGATGTGCATAATTAGTATCTCATTATGTAAGTCATCACTCATTCTATCTACATAGAAAAATCATGACGATCCGTCAACATGTTGTAGAGTTATTTCGTCCAAAGTTGAGTTTCTGCTGCAGTACCTTAGCAAGCCGCTAGGGGGTCCATTATCAAACTTGACCTTCATTTCCCGATCCCTACCCACCTACCAAATATCATCAGGATCCATCCCAGGTTTCTCGAGTTATGCTGTTAACACACACACAGACACACAAACACATCCAAAACCTAACCTTAGCCATTCTGGCAAAGGTAAAATTGTCGCAGTGGTTTTAGTCTATTGTCCAGGTTTGTGCGGCAACCCCTCAGCTCCAAAACCATAACTCCACAAATGTGCATTTTAGTTGTATGAAACTGTTCAGAAGTCACCCTCAAGCTTAAAGCATCGAGAAACAAGTACCATTTCCACCACCCTGTCACAATTGCAAGGGGGTAGGCACTACTTCTAAATTTGCACAAAGCCCACCATACCACATATTTATCTAGAAAATTTTATATAATATTCCCTGGAGAATCCCTTCTTTACTTTTTTGTAGACAGTCAATGAAAACATGTCTGGATATATATATCTTTCAACCACATTTTTAACAATGTACATTATGTACTTATTGTCTAACTGTGAATTCAGACATCCATACAAAAAAGTAACCGATATCGTTTCAAATTTCCCTTACGCCTTGTAACCTGAATTCCTTACAGCTGTTCATCAGTTCATATTCAATTTGATGACAGAGTGATAACACGCCTACTCACAATAGGGGATGTGTTAAAAAGTCCGAATGTTTGAAGTGTAGCCACAACTTGACTGTACATTAAATATATGTAAGTCAATTGGGAACAATGTCCCAAGCTCTGCTCTACTACCTCATGTTCCTTGTATCTCTATGTACACCCAAAAGATTTTCCACAAAATCACCTCCGTGTAATTTCTGCTGGGCAATTGTCTTCTGAATTAGCTCTGCCCCAAATCTCACAACCATATGATATAAAAGGTAAGATACATGTTCTACATAGTTCAAGCTGACTCTTTGGAGACAGACTTGAATGCATGAAGGCTTTGAGACTGAAAATGGCTTTTAAAAGACTACTGCAAGGACAGCTCAAATTGAGACCATGTAGTGAAAAGAGAGATGACAGTGTACCTACCTCTCAAACTCAAAGGAAGGAGAAGAATACAGACTAAGACCGTTGTTATGTACATAAGCCCATCATTCTGGCTTGCCAAGTTGATCATGTGGCCTAAGGGTCAACTAACACATTTGCAAGGTCTGACCTTTACACCTCTGAAATATCAGGTTGCTCACAGTACTGACTGATCATAGTCATGGACCAGGAACCCCTCAACTGTGCTGACAGCTGCTAAGGTGGAGTGGGGTTGTACTGCTTCAGAAGTTTTCGACAAGAATGCCCCTGCTATCCCTACACTAGCCGCTAGGGGGCCCAAACTTATGTCACTAACTCCTGAGCACAACAGCTATCTAACACCCAAAACTCGTGGCCATACCATGTTCAGAAGATGGAAAAACACACCCGGAAGTTGCGCTGCAGTACCAAGGGAAGCCGCTAGGGGGCCCATTATCGAACTCCCCCTTCGTTTCCCAGACCCCTACCCACCCACCAAATACCAGCTGCATCCGTCGAAGTCTTCTCGAGTTATGCTGTCCGCAGACAAAAGTTTGCAATTAAACCGGCGCCTGCGCTTCCATGAAAGCCACTAGGGGGCCCAAACTCGCAGCAATCACTCCCTGCTTTAAGGGCTCCCTAACGCTCAAAAATCACGACCGCAGCATGTCCGGAACGCGAGATATCAAGCATGCAGGTCCTGCTGCAGTACCTTAGCAAGCCGCTAGGAGGCCCATTATCGAACTCGACCTTCGTCTTCCACACCCCTACCCACCCACCAAATATCAGCTGCATCCATCGAAGTCCTCTCGAGTTATGCTGCTCACAAACGGGGAGAGCCACACCACCAAACCGAAAACATAACCTTAGCCATTCTGGCAAAGGTAAAAATAGATCGTAGGAAAATGTCAGGGCCAGCCGCCTTTTGTCAGTGTAAACCGGCGGTGGCGCGACCTGGTCAGCGATAATCGCCTAAACAATTTTATCGACTAACTAGCTGGGAAGTGCTGGGAAGGCTTGGGGGACGTTCGGTCTTCGGTCGAGAGCTCAAGTCTTGGCAGCATGGGACACCAAGGGAACGGGTCATCCTTCGAGGCCCCGTGGCAAATTGACATTATCCCGGTAAAAACATAATTTCGTCTACAAACTAGCTTATATCCCACTCGTTTGTGCGACGTCTATGACTTATGTACATTGTTGGGGCCTGGTCAACACCAGGGAAATACACCCAGGGCAGGTCAAGAAGACTACAAAGCTAGTAGTATAGGGGACCCACTATCGCGTCTACAAGACTAAAACCGCTCTGCCCCCCTAAAAACACCCAGTTCCCCACGCCCGCTCGCGAGCTCGGCTCACGCATCACGTTTACTTACCGGTTTTGCCTGGCTCTGGAGGAGCCAACATCGCATTCTGTAGCAGCGCCTGTAGGGTGCTCTGCTTGTCTGTGTTCTCCGTACTGTGAGACATTTTGTAGTTCGTAGTGTTTTAACTACAGAAAATACTCTATACACCTCAGTCGGGCGCGATAGTACCTTCCCGTTGCAGAACTCCGCCGGTCTGAACTCAAGTAAGATGGCGATACATGTGAGGATCCCTGTTTATCTGGGTTATAGGGCGGGGCTTAAATAAATTATGTTCAGTATGGGTACTCCTGTCAGCTGATTCGTCGTCATTGTGTCACAGAATGGTAAACAGTCGAACAGGGCGGTCCCACATAAAGACAACTCGTGATCAAGCCGCTGTTGTCACGTTTCCTGACCTCCTGTGACACATGACGATTTTTCTGTTATGTAAGGCCTAGATTCAAACAGATGTGCGATGTTTGGTTGTTGTCTATGTCTCTTTGCTCGTTTCGTAGTGATATGGCCTTATCTTAGGTAACACATTGTAAGCACGTTAATGACTTTAGTAAGATCCCCATGGAAAACCAAAGCTACCCCAAAAATGTACAAGTTGACCGAAAACACTAGAAATTCAGCCAAGCAATCATACATCTGCTTGAATCTTAGGTAACAGGGCACTTCTAATTGTATTCACTGTTAGGCGGATACTTCTGTTCCCTCTGGGATGTCTGAATATGGCCGACAAAGCACATTACATTTGCGATGGCGTCTTATAAATTCGGTTATGTAACGAAGCTATGCCTTATGTAAGAATGCAATGTATAAAACTAGAAAGGCCGACATTTGCTTGGGTGCAAATACAGCATATTTCAGCCATACCCATTCCCACGCAACATTGGACTGTTCTAAGTCACCCCTGCGCAAAAATGGAACATTTTAACAGTAAGTTATACTCGCCACTGTCAAACTTACGTATCAAAACTAAACGCAAAGTGGCCAATTTCCCCGCGTTTTCCGCCAAATAACATTTTCTGATGATTCATATTCAATTGCCATGCGGAGTGTTGGTAAATTCAATAACAAAGACTTGTATTCTAACGTTCAATGCACGCGTACCGTCCGCTACCGCTCAAATGACCCTGTCTGAACTCCAAATCCTCGCAAACTACAATTTTAAACCGGGCACAGGGTGACACATCACTTTGAAAATTTGACAGGAGAAAGAAGATACATTACGAACACAATATATTTCATCATGCAAAGTATTGCTAACATATAAATAATGCACATATTATCTTCCCATATTCTTTGCAGTACCTTTTATTGAGTAACATAAATTTCAAAATCCTCCCAAATATGCATGGTTGCGTCTACATACACACGTGACAATGTTAGCCAATCAGCTTCAGTTTTGGAAATTCGCGCTTTGTTTTAATACCAATTGTTCCTTCCTCTTCGCTGATTGGCTGGCGGCGCAATTCAATTAATTAGCAGACCGACACCTGCCACCTGTCGCCCAGGGCGGGGGTTATTGCTTTGTTTGCCATATATGGAACACACTGAACGCCGAGAATGGCCAAAACAAGTCAAGTAAATTGGAGAATGACAAAAAATCCCCAAATATATCATTTTGAAGAGGTTTATGCCAAAAATTATACATCCGTCATTTGAATAAGTATCTAGTGCACCCTTTTACCCAAATTTAGGTCATTTGGTTTTAAAACCAGGGTACAGGAGCCAAAGGTGTACGTTTTTGGTAATAAAATGGCCAAATAGTCGCAAAATAAAGCATTTTGTTGTACTGTATGCCTAAAGTGTTGATGCATCCATGTGCGCATATGTGTATAACACTCCTATACTAAATTTCAGATCATTTGGTTTTAAAACCAGGGTACAGGAGCCAAAAGTGTCCTTTTTTGGTCAAAAAATGAACAAAAAATCGAAAAAATAAGCATTTTGTTGCACTGTACACCAAAAGTGTTATTGAATTTATATGGGGGGATTATCAAGGCACATCTGTGTCAAATTTCAGCTCATTCGGTTGTAATACCAAGGTACAGGAGTCAAAGGTGTCCTTTTTTGGTCAAAAAATGACCAAAAAATAGCATTTTGTTGTACTGTACACCAAAAGTGTTATTGAATTTATATGGGGGGATTATCAAGGCACATCTGTGTCAAATTTCAGCTCATTCAGTTGTAATACCAAGGTACAGGAGCCAAAAGTGTCCTTTTTTGGTAAAAAAATGACCAAAAAATAGCATTTTGTTGTACTGTACACCAAAAGTGTTATTGACTTTATATGGGGGGATTATCAAGGCACATCTGTGTCAAATTTCAGCTCATTCGGTTGTAATACCAAGGTACAGGAGCCAAAAGTGTCCTTTTTTGGTCAAAAATTGGCCAAAAAATCGCAAAAATAAGCATTCTGTTGTACTGTACACCAAAAGTGTTATTGAATTTATATGGGGGCATTATCAAGGCACATCTGTGTCGAATTTCAACTCATTTGGTTGTAATACCAGGGTACAGGGGCCAAAATATACAGTTTTGGTCTAAAATTGACCAAAAAACCTTAATAAAACCTCTTAAGAGACAGATATGAAAAAATTGGAAAAAACACCCGAGGGTATTAGCCCACTCTACCATTGTGCCAAATTTCAGGTCATTCGGTTTACGAACGACGGAGATGAATCACTTTGAAAATTTGACAGGAGAAAGAAAGAAAGAAAGAAACATTACGAATACAATATATTTCACCATACTATGTATGGCTGAAATATAAAAATAGGATATACCAATAGTCCTCATGTTGTACTGTCTACTAGTGTTAAATATCAATGAGATTTTTAAGATATCTGATTCTGAACATTTTATACTACTATGATATGAAGGCAATCCCTGACATAATACGCATGTGGGAGCTCTATACAGTACATATGCCATGTGTGAGTTTTGTAGTCCGTTCAGCAAATATTATGATCAGAATCTGTCATCAGTCAGGGCGATATGTTTTTATTGAGCTCGCCTTCAGTGAAACAGACACATGACTCGAGGCTGTTTTTACGCTCGAACGTTCGTTGACCTTTGACACACTCGCTGGACACAGTATACGCGAGTGGTTATAATAATAATCGTAATCACCAGGTGTATTTTGCCAGCCAGTACTAAGGTAACGTTACCCAAATTATGAGTAATGGGGCTGATTAACGTGGTCGAGGCACCTCCTCGAGCACGGGACCTCCGTTTTACGTCCCTCTAGCTTCATCAAGATATCACATCGTCATCCATCTTTTCCTTGTGGCCAGGAAACCGACTGTTGCGTGACAACACATCTACTGGAAGATGCTAACGTTTAGTACGTAACGTTACTTGCACTTACCGTTGAAGCTTTAACTACTCTCCAAGCAGAGGTTAGGCTCTGGCTCTGTTTTTTTAGTCGTTTTCATCGGGCTTTCTATTTTGTATTTTATCTTGCTGTGTCAAAACCTAACTGAAGTTTGACTCAAGTTTGGCTGGCATACTTCAAGAAAAATTACAAAATAGATAGCCCGATAAAAACGACTAAAAAAACGTTTTAAAAAACAGCCAGAGCCTAACCTCTGCTTGGAGAGTAGTTTTATAAACCTCCTTGCACTATTACACACATCACACAGGCCGTCGTACGCTCGAACGTAAGAGCGTATGTTGACCTTTGACACAGATTGTCGGACACATGATGAAGTCGCGTGCGGGCTTGTTGACCTCAAGATCATACATGATCAAAGGCTCTGGGTCATTTCAACTTGAGAAGGATCAGAGGACTGATCGAAAGCTTGTTGGTATTAAAGCGCTTTATTTCGGATATATGGTCTTAAAAATTGTAACATAAATCAGTCAAACGGGTGTTCGGAATTACCGGTCCGGTCCGGACCGCGGAATTACCGGTCCGGTCTGGTTTGGGGGCGGAAAAACCGGTCCGACCTGTTCTGCGTGTAGCTACGCCCCCTGGCAGAATTGAACAGAATTGCATGTTGTATGGTGTGTTCCTGTATATCACAACATGGAGCGCACTGATTGGATGTATGGGGGTCTGCATGCTAATGTCACTGTTTACGTCAGATCGATCGGCGACGGTTAACATATACATTGCACTGGTGGAAAGTTTGCCATGACCGAAGCACTGAACGGAACCTACTGCCAACAACACTCACTGTAGTAAAACAGTCACTTTTGAACACTAACGTTATCGTAGATTACGATGGGGCGATTACGATTAGCATAATCGTGTACACGCCGTAAATCCGATCGTAATACGGCCGTATTTACGGGACGGTATCACGTGAAGAGCGGTCGATTCTCACCTCACCTCACCTCACCGGTCGGTTGTATTCAGAATATTCATTGAATACCGTGTACACGGAATATTCATGAGCATTATTATTAATCAAACAGCCTGATTTACGGCAGAAATTTAACAGCGTCTGGTCGGAAGGGCGGGGTTCTACCGCGTATGCAACGTAATTAGACTGTGTTTAAGTAAAATGGCTAGCCGATCTTAAACTTTTGCTATTTTCCTAACACGAAAGAACAATTCTCATAACCATATTTTCTTTGAAATAATTCTTCATTCAAAAATATGTGTATTCAAACAATGCTGAGATAAATGCAACCATTGCAACGTCAATATAAAGCGCCTGTACATGTTCCCAGAAAACCAAACATAACCGGACAACACAAGTCACCGGCAACTTTGATATTGCCGCCGGGCGTGATCAAGATCGGGAACATGCACCAGTGCGCAGTTTGAAAGCCACCTTTGAATTTTGATAGGAATATCTGTGCACAGCAAATACATATCTGGAATGGTGCAACTATGTATTTTAGAGCTACTACTTACTCGCTTTCTATTAGATATGACCAAAGATGTTATATACACTATAGAGTTTAAAGGCACTTTTCTCCTTGGTATGACACACGCAGTCGGCGTGGTTTTGTGTGGGGTTCAGAAAGTGAGGAATGTTGTCAAACTTTGTGGTTTTGAGCGGATGTATGGGACCTACATTATTGAAATAGAAACCAATAGATGTTTTCTGCGGGTGAATGTGTTTAATAGATGTTCAGATACCGGTAGCATTGTAGCAAAAATGGGTCTGACCCGGGCCCTCTTGCCGCGCCGCTCAATTTGATTGACACATATGCGGGCGGGGCGCGGCTTCTTTGAGTTTGACCAAGGAGGTTAATCGCATTGGTTTGACGGCATGTTTTCAAAGAATGGGCCTGTGCTATATACAACTATCAGCACGGGGCTTGTTTTTCCACAGTGTTTGATTATGTTTCTTGGTTTACTTTATTTCATAGCGATATTTAGTACCGATTAATATATTTTAGGTATTTTGGAATAGCATGTATCGTAAACCCACATCGTAAAGTTCAACAGGCGTGCACAAATTGTTAGACAGATTCAGTTGTGATTTATACTGATATATGGTGCCACCGCGACTTAAGATGACAAAGGCATGGAAGTTCATCTTACATTTAGCGATGTACCTACCGTATTTCCACATTTGGAATAGATGATGGTCGATCTGGTAGCTGCACAATGATGATGGAAAGCTCTCGTATGAACTTACCTTCCAGGTTTTAAACGTTTTATGATGTGTACATGTGTATTCTCCAAATTAAAGGAGCTGGAACAGTTTCTCACCTATAATTTTCAGCAGCTACACTGTAGTTGTAGATTATAGAATCAATAAACAAGGTTTAAAATGGGGGTACATCGTCACCACTGTTAACAGCGATATTTTTGTACAAGCAAGGACGTTACATCTGATGTAACGTCCTTGGTACAAGCAGAAGATTATATGTTCTTTTGTTTTGGGGCTCATTCATACAACCCCCTCTCGACATTTCTTGCAGTATGAATCGGAAATGCAATTTTTTTAATATATGGACGATGGACTTCTATAATGCTATTTTTTTATATCAAGATTTTGAAATCAAGAGCTCATGACAGTTATTGCCTCATGTTAGTGTCAGTTGTTAAACCAGGACATCAGAATCTAGGATCGCTGCAAGGTTGAATGTACTCCAGGCCGTCGGCGAGGAAAACAACTCCTCTAGCCGGCTGACTCCCCTAGCGTACCATTGACTCTATTTGTCCATTTTCTACAATTAAACCACCGATCCGCGAAGCCTGGTAGAGGCTAGGGCTTCTTGGTGGAGCTGCACCCCCGACGATCAGCAGTGTGCAACGGATGGAACCCCGAATCCCTTTATTCTGACTTAGAAATGTAGCTACCTAATAATAGTACATTTTGTATGTAGTGTATGTAGTATATACATAGAAGTAAGTGTAATATTAGTTGCGACTTCACAAGTTTCAACAGATACGGTTAATTAGTTACGCCAAACAACACAACATTGAACAGACATATACGATCAACAAATACATTAAAGCACATAAAGTTGAAAGAATGCCTTGTATTGATTTCGTCGGTGCGACGATCAGGAGCGGCAGTCAGCGATGTTCCGTCAGGAAGCTCCGTCAGGAACAGGTAGGTCTTGTTGGGCCCCTCGGCACCCTCGACGACCAGCAGCATTATTTCAAGCAAAGTCGTCGGATGAAAACATAGTTATCGTCTAGTAAAGTAGTTGTGATATCAATAACTAATTAAACAAGGACCATCAGCTTATCTAGAAATACATAGTATATCCGGGCATATGGTTACATTATACAATGTATATTGTAAATTGTATATTGTATTACACAATGTATATTAAATATATTCCGGCTTTCTAAGAAGAAAAAAATATCCGAAAAGTCCGCCTCTAGAAAAGTAGCTATGATATCAATCAATTCCTAACAAATGAGCATCAGCTTATCTATAGAAATGACCGGAAATGATCTATAGAAAGTTATGACCGGGCATAATATGGTTCTACAATTTCACCTTGTACATGTATATGGTAAATAACCAACTCAGGCAAACCTTATATTTCCACTTGCAAAGAAAAAAAGGTTATACTCAGTGAGACATTTGTAATGGGAATATTAGAAATTGTCTCCGATTTCTAACGTAATGTAGGAAGTTCTACACGATCCTGAAAAGCTATCGTTCGGCAGTTTGTGGACTTCTGTCGACCTGATCAAAGGGTACCGATATGCTAAGTAGGTTAGGGATATCATTACAGAGGAAGCCGCACGACTGCCAATCACAATCACAACCATAGTAACAGCCAGGCTGTGGCATTGTCGGTCTGTGGGATTTGAATTAAAATACAAGTGTTGTTTACTTTTGGAAATGAATCAAGCCAAGAGCTCCAAAGAACAAACCACTGTATTTTAGGTTCTCTGTGGTATTATTATCATTATCTAATTCTACGCACTCGATGTGTAACGAAATCAGCACGAGTCTGCGACAGTCACAGACTCGCGGCGCTCCGTGTAAGACGCCAGGCACCCCCGGACTGTCACTCTTGTTTCAACTTTTTCCCACGCGTTCAGCTGGCCGACACGAGACTGCCGAAACATTGAAAGCCCACCTTTGGTCAATTCCTGTCAAATCTATTTCCAACATACAAATTAAGATGACTATTTGGCACTTTGCCTTGGTTTAATTCGAATATATTAGGGTAACCCACGACTCACGGTTTCGGCTCTGAAAACTACACGGGCGTCTTTCCGATCGGCGTGCGAGCTTTTGCAGGTGATTACATGGGATTGTTGTCTTCAAAACAAAAATATTCGTCTTTAGCGACAAGTGTAAGACAACAATCAATATCGATCACGGTAAAATCTGTCATTTATATAGAGAATGTGATATGGTTTGTCAAGCTGGCTTTTCTTGATAGGTATATTGAATTTTTGCATGATGAAATGCAAAATGACGATTGCGATTGCAAGTGTCTGAAGATTTCCCAGACTTCAGTTCTTTGATCACGATCCTATTTTCACGATTCCATATATGAAATGAAAGCCGGCCCAACAAGAAAATCTCACTCTGATCATACTCTGATCATTGTCGACCTATTATTTGTCTCAAGCTAGTGTCGGTTTTACTGCTTTGAGTGTTGTTGGCAGTAGGTTCCGTTCAGCGTATCGGGCATGGCAAACTTTCCACCAGTGCAATGTTTATGTTAACCGTCGCCGATCGATCTGACGTAAACAGTGACATTAGCATGCGGACCCCATGCATCCAATCAATGCGCTTCATGTTGTGATATACGGGAACACAGCATACCAATTGCAATTCTGCTATTTCCTGCCAGGGGGCGTAGATAAACGCAGAACAGACCGGACCGGTTTTTCCGCCCCCTAAACAGACCGGACCGGTAATTCCGCGGTCCGGCCCGGACCGGTAATTCCGAACACCCATCACAATATCTGTTGCAACATTCCTCACACGCACCAAGGACGTTACATCCTGATGTAACGTCCTTGCACGCACGTAGCATTACATGTGTCCAGCGAACGTACTTTCGAGAGGAATTAAAAACATCCTGAAGTCAGGTGCCTCTGTTTTTATCCATTTCATGTGGGTTATGTTTTCACGAGGGTCGGTGTGTTTGTGTGTGTGTCTGTGTGTGCAGTCAGACTGTACAAATCTACACGGTATATACATAGTGACAATGGACAGTCATGAACAATATTCTACTCTAATACTAGTGTTGGCTATTTCTAACAGGTTGGGTTTGACTTCTTTTTTTGGAAGCAGTGCAAAGTCTACTCTTGCATTGTCGACCTCGAAACTCAAACACATCTGTTGTAACAATGATATGGCGACCAAAATTCTCCTTTTGATCTCCCGTCTTGTTGATATTCTTGTATGGCGCTGAGACTTGGACACTGAATTCAGATTGCTCTGGAGATGTGAGTGAAAGAAACCGGGGCCACAACTCGACAGAAAAAAACACTCGGCCGAAAAAACTCAGAGATAAACAAAATGGACATTATATAATCAGAAATGAATAAATGCCCTTGCGTTTACGTACTAGTATGCAAACCATTGATCGGCTCTGTCGCGGGGAGAACGCGGCCTGCACACGCTGCACGACTATGATCTTGGATCTTGGAGAGACCAGTGGGAAATCATCGATTTCCTGTACTTACTTACATAACGTGTTGTGTGCCTTATATGTATGGTAGCCAGCTTCCAGCGTAGTTACATAATCAACCCAACTTCTCCAGAGGCTGGGGCCGCGGCGCTGCGGAAAAGGTTTGGTAGATCGCACAACGGGTTTCGTAGATTAAGATTTACAAAAACTAACTTAATACGTTTTGTGCGCTTCGTTCCTTTTAGATACAACTTCAATTTGATTGTTGTGCAGTCGCTCAGCGAGTCTGATAGAAAGAGGCACAGATGTGGGATACTCGTTCAAGCTCGCGTGGTCAGACAGTTGCCCGGTAATGCTGCGAAGGGTGGATGACGTTAAGGTCTCATTGATGAGTTTCTTCTTCCCATAGACTTAATTCCATAGTTATAATTCGTGGTTAAAATGGGCGCGTTTATAATGAAGCTACGTGAAATTTCAGCAGATTTTTCATTCTATGTCGAGCACATTTACTCTATATCGTGGGAAAAAATTGCCAACGTAAACTATACATAGGAACTTTTTTTATAGCAATTACAAACTACGATTAGTCAATCCCCACAAAAGGCACTTTTTTGCTGCTAGTGTACAACCGCACCACTCAGAACCCACGACTGTGTACCTCCGACCTAGCGCGCGGCTGCAAAACTTTACCTGCTAATTTCTTCAGTTACAAATAAGCTTTCACCAATCTAACTTTTGACGTCAGTTCCGCTGGCTAAAAGGAAATTTCTCACCGCTCAAAACATGCGTCCGTGCAGCCGTTCATTTTTGGCTCGGATCTCTTTAATTACCCACTCGCGGAGTAATACATCAATGAGACCTTAATATAGTAGACGACAGGAAGACGGATCGAACCGTAGTGGGTAATGTTCCAGACACACAGCCCGGGCCTTTCTCCTCAAAGAAAAACAGCAAGAAAGATTTTTAAAAATGCAACAAGAAACCAACGATCTCATGACTCTGTGGCATATTTGAGATTTTTTTTTAAATTTCTTGTTTTATTCGTTATTGCAACTTTCTCACTAATTCTGTCTATGCATCCTAGTATTGCTGTAGACAAACCCAACAAACACATTAAAGTATCTCAATATATTGTTGGAGTGTTATAATATTTTTGTATGTGACGTAATATATACACAGGATGGACAGATTGACGTGTCCGATTTTAGACCTAGTATTACTAGTTCGGTATTTTGGCTACTGGTGTCGCCATGAATTGAATCACTTTACCGTCATGTTCAGATGAGCTCAGCACGCAAAGTGGTTTCCACAGGGTTCCAAAGGGTATTACCTTTCTATACGATTGAACACGTAAAAATATGCCATTGAAAGTACCAAACCAGCAGGAAGGTCGACTAGGTGAGTTATGTAAGGTTGTAAATGAGCTAGCAGCTTAACAGTAGGCCCGGTAGTAATGTCAACTTTATTTCATGTTACGTAAATGGAGCCGATACCGATGTCAGCTATTCTTGGTTACTCTCCAAGCAGAGGTTAGGTTCCAACTGTTTTTTTAACGTTTTCTTTAGTCGTTTTTATCGGGCTTTGCATTTTGTATTGTATCTTATATTGTCAAAACATAACATACAAGATTCAATACAAAATAGAAAGCCCGGTAAAAACGACTAAGAAAAACGTCAAAAAACAGCCGGAGCCTAACCTCTGCTTGGAGAGCAATTCTTGGTGCTGCACGGTGAGGACGATCAGGCCTAGAAAAATGTCGGTTTCTGGTCACCCGACTGACCATGGCAAAAACCTGCTGCCGTTTGGGGGGTCGACCTCTGACAAGGAGTTTCGATCTGAGAGCCTCGTAGAGTGACGTTTTCCAACATCTCTCACCAGTCCAGTTTTGCTGTGATGTCAAATGCTATCAAAATACGATGTTGAAAATACTAGCACTCTGGTGCATTTATTTTCACATTGCTAAACTGGCTGAAATCATAAAGAAAAAAAAAACATCATCCATAGCTATACTACCAACCGACCTATTTTTTTCAGAACCGTAATCTGAACACACAGTATTACTATCTGCTGATTTCAGAGATGTGAGACTAGTAGGGTGTAGTAGGACTTTCCAACACATGACATGGTGACTTCATCTTATAAGGTTGGGGTTTTGTGCGCGTTAAAAATTTACGCGTTAAAACTTGTGCGTTAAAAATCTGCGCGTTAAAATATGGAAATTAGCTGATTCCCTGGGGATTTAAAAACTTTTTTTGCAGCTTTAAACTTAAAAGCTTAAAAAAGTGAACACAAGTTAAAATTAAGTATCATAATGTATAATTCTTGAGTACAATATCCCCTTCTGTAGTCCAATTTGCATGCGAACAATCTGCTTGAGAAAAGATGGAATGAAGCTTGCAGAATGGAGAAAAGCCTCAAGCTGTTATATTTTACAATACCAAGCCTCATATTAGTAATTTTCCCATGTATTTGTGTCAAATTTAAGTGATTTTGAAATATTCAGGAGATGCAAAGTAACCTATTCTCAAGGGACCTAAAATCAGGGGCTTTTCATTTTTAAGTTTTCAAACCAAAAAATCAGGTAACGGATTGAAAATCATATAATGGGGTCACATTTTCAAGAATTTCTCCCTGCGCATTTTCTGAAAAAAACAACTTGATTTTTAACGCGCAGATTTTTAACGCGCGCGCAGATTTTTAACGCGCGCGCAGATTTTTAACGCGCGCGCAGATTTTTAACGCGCGCGCAGATTTTTAACGCGCGCGCAGATTTTTAACGCGCGCGCAGATTTTTAACGCGCGCGCAGATTTTTAACGCGCGCGCAGATTTTTAACGCGCAGAAAACCCGTCCCCATCAGATCCACACTCCAGAGGACTGCAGACCCTGCGTGACAGGCCAGAGTGACAGCTGTCAGGAGAGGCTGTGACGTCAGCAGGCCACCAGAGAGGCACAGTAGGAAACCTGTTCCCAACACGGACACACAACGGGACAGTTCCATGAGCGGAGCAGTTGGCCTGAAATGGAAATAAATGCAGATTTGTGCAAATGTTACCTGACATTGTTTGCAAATTAGCCTGGGTGCCATCCGACTACTACCAGGCCCGCTCTAAAAAATTAGGGCGAGCCCTGTAATAGGATGGCATCCAGCCTTAAGTACACTGTATTCAGTTTCAGGAAAATAGAACTTGCCTCCAAGCTTATCAGGTAGTTATATTACCTGCAGTCCAGAATTGCTGCCATGCAAGACAGTGTCCACATCATAGTTGCCAGTTTACCGACGGTTGCCAAAATACTCATATCCTATGAAAAAGAGAGTGAAATATTAAACTGTAATGATCATGTATGAAACTGAGAGAGTTTGCAATGATGGAACAAGGGTAAGATTTGGTGGTACAAGTAAGGGTGTTTCAAGTACGATACAAGATTAAGGTGTTACTGGTACGACTAAGCACAGCATGTATCACATAGGAGCAGATATGGAGATTATCAAGTTATCTAATTAAGCCAAAGTAAAATGAAGCTACCTTGGGAATTGTCCTGGAAGTCAGCAAAGCGAGTAGAAAGTGCATCAGTACGTAGAACACCCAACCCGTGGATACCTTACTGTCGTATTTTGGTGCTTGCTGTATCTAGAGAATAAAGAAAAACATCACGGATTCTCCTGTTTTAAAAATATGTCTCTTTTAACTTATTGTGGAAGAAACCTCAGTACACAAATGACTAACTTACGGTAACGTTAGTCGTCACACATATACACTGTATGTTTACTGAATTCCTTTTCAGGTGGGAACAGGGACGGCAGGACAGAGAGGGTGACTTGGCGCAGGCAACTCACCCAATATAATGATGATGTGCTTTTGTATAAAATGCAGTATGGATATCTTTTGATCTAACATTAAACAGTTTTCAAGATGACGAAATGAAGCCATTTGAGCTGTGATGACCCAACCTTATGAAGCCCCTGGATAGATCCCAGTTGAGGTTTGCCGGCTGCCTGGCCCGGCTTGGCAAACAGCACACGCAACTTGTTCCACAGCCCAGGGGTTTTCCAGAATGTATTCCAGATACACACAAAGTGATGAAACTGCATGGTGCAAAAATAATTATTCAACCCATTTGTTTGGAATCAACATTAAGGATTTCCCAGTTTCTTCAAGCTCGAAATTTGTTCAGTTTTTTTTTGCTGGGTTATGATGGCATGCCTGTATCTTTGTATTGAGCTATTTTTGTGTGGAGGACCTAGGAACCAGACAAGTGTGATTTGTGACAACAAAATTCAATGTTCGTGCAGATATACTGCAGAATCGTTCATTCACATCAAGGAATCTTACTATCTGTATCTTCACCTGTATCCAGACTGGGTCCCACGTGTTGACAGCAGTTCTTAAACCATACATCAGTGGTCCACTCTGCTGGTGAAAAGTGCCTGTGGTAAATAATGCAACTCATTATAAAGCCCTTGCGAGTTTTATAATGTTGTTTAGATTTGAATGCAGAGGCTTGTATGTAGGGCAACAGGCCCACGTGGCATCCAGACTACTTTCTGACAGAGAGCGTGTAGGAAAAGCGTTTTGGGAGTTTCATCATCACACAGTTGTAACATTTTACATCTGCTCAAACTTTGAACTCCCAGCTTTACAATTTGGAAGTATTGATGATGCAATTGAAGGGACACTGGTAAATAATAGCAACCTGAATTCGTCATGTGACACCCTCCCACCACCTCATGAGTGACCCATCCTAGTTTCAAACAGATAGAATGGATTACACTATTCGCAAAATACCACCCCTGATTCACAAGGCTCGCAGAAAAATAAAATGCCAAAGTTTTCTCACCAAATATTCGATCCCAAATGATGAGTGTTCCGCCAAAGTTCTTTCCCATCTGATTCCTGCCTGTTGGGACAGTCAGGTGTAATCAGGAGGGGGCACGTTAGTTTAACCATCATAGAACAGATAGTGATAATAATACTTTGTGAACATACTAACCCTCGCACTAACCCTCGTACTGCGTGCATTGGTTTTCAAGTGTGCTTCTAAGCCATGACAATAGAAATGAAATTGTGAATACTTAATATGCTAATTCTATACACAACGTTTACCAAAGAGCTTACCAACAGGCTCTTGATCAGTCCTCTCTTATCTTTCTGGTCTTCACTTTGTGTACGGAAATAGCGCAAAAGATTATCAAAAATACCAAGCAGATGTACAATCACAGGTAACGTTTCATTTTAATACATAAGTGATATCCAAACACAACAACTTCACAATTGGAAATAGTGGTGAGTACCTAAACTCAATTTCAGGTCCGGATTCAGGTCCAGCAGTTCAGGTTCAGGTCCGGACGTAAAGTCATATTATGAGCATTTTTTTGGGGGGGTGGGGGGTGGGGGGGGGGGGGGGTAGGGGGTGCATATAAAATTGCATGTTAGCATGAATTGAAATGCAATGTGAAAAATACATGAAAATGATAGACAGCCAGTGTAAACACGAACTGTTTTTTGTTTGTCTTTTCCCAGTTCAAATTTCTATGGAAATATGTCTATGGAAGGTTTCAGACGGTTTAGAACAAAAAAAGGGAATATAAGTGACAGATTGCTTTTTGCAAGTCCGGACTTGGCTCCGGACCAAGTCAGGGCTTTAGGTACGCACCACTAATTGGAAATAATTGTATCTGAGCTTACCGTGGTGAACCCTGTGGTGAGTCGGTGTGTTCAGGATGTACTCCAGGGGACCCAGGGAACCAACCACCTGCACAAGGGATGGAAGCACTGTTCAGGGCAGCTGTCAACACATGAGCATCATCGAAGGTAAGACTAAAAACTAACTACTGCATTTTACAAAAGAACACCAGAGCGCCAGAGCGAAAGCAAATTTGGACAAGCGGGTCTTCCACTGGTTGAGACAGAGAAGACAGGCGATATGTTCATTATCTACGGGTACATTATACTAGGAAATTTTGAAATCTAGGCAGAGGTTGGATCGCGGGTATACTAGTGCCGGAGAATTTTACCAGCTCTCTGTGCTCCCGGCCATTACCATCCCCGCGACCCAACCTCTGCTTGGAGAATAAGATGTCCTGTCCTGGGGACCTTAGCCCTTTCTAGTAGTATGCAATTTGAACTCCTATCCTCTTCGTCCAGAGGCAGGGTCGCTAACCACTGGAGTAAGCATTCTGTGAACTACTGTAATTCCAGCCAATGGTGGGAGTGTATTGAATGCTCATGAGTCACATCAGCAATGATGTTTATGTTATAAACCGTTTATGTTATATATAATTTCACCACTAACCTCTGTGTGTAGCCAAGCCTGATATAGAAGATTCAATTGGTAATGAACCAGAAAAGCAGCAGGGGGCACTGCTAAGGCCAGGGGTAAGTACAGGAGCTGTGGAAACATAGAGAGTGTACGGCGTTTTCCTTCAGGACACATTGAAAAACAGCAATATCCTTTTCCTGGAATAAACCTAGAACTTGAGACTAGTGCATCTCTTGAAGTGTTGTGTACCACTAACGCTAAAAATCGCATATCTACAATGTCAATGATAAATTCAATCGTTGTTAACGCCATTAGAACTGAAATTATATCCTATACGTGAGGTTTAAAGCTTTCTTCATACACTGGCTTTGCTAGCTGTCGGCCCCTGTCCGTGGTGCTGATAGTACCTCCACCACCGAGGCTGTTTTTACCAATGTTGCGATTCTGATGCTTTGCTTGTTGTTTCAACATTACTTACAAAAGAGGTACAGCGTTGGAATGCTGATGTCCGTAGTGATGACAGAATGTTGTAATCATCGGAGCTGTGATGGACCTGATGTGCGGCCCATAGTATGTTCACCTCTAAAGTAAACAGATCACAATCAAAGAGGAATAAACAGCAAAAGGCAACACATTCGCTCTACTGAACTTTTGCCATTCTTCTGATAAGATCCGCACAAGTATGCAGTAATTGAATAATGATATGTAGTGTTAAATCAGAAATAAATAGGAATGACAATTCAATTAGATTCTTTATCCGTGTCATCATGCAGACATACACGAATGGTAGCCTTGCTGGTGTTCATTTTATGTGCTCTAGATATTGTGGTCAAGGAGGTTAAAATTTTTACCTCCTTGTTGTGGTTAACAACCCACTGCCCCTAAGGCCTCAAAAATGCGATGGGACCACCTTTACCTGTTTCTACCTACGAGTATGCATGACGCTTACCATGGTGCAGTCTATGGCTCCAGTAGTAGCCAAATTCCACCCCAAAGAATGCTGCCCACCAGGTCAAAGATGAGTCCCACAACATATCTACCAATCGCATGTGACGATACAGCCAGACGTACGCCATCATTTCAACACCTACAGTCAGGAGCCTGTACAAAAGGAACACAGCCAAACCTGTACAAGTGACTTCCTCCGTATGAAAACCACCTGGCCAATGTGAACATTTTTTAGTGGTCCCTTTGACATTTTCCCCATTGACAAATGCAGTAACAATCATATCTATAGTGACTGACAACCTGTTCACATAAACCAAATTTCGTCCATCCCGTCTGTACCGGTCCAAACTGCACAAAACGTTAAATCTGTTCCCACAATATCATGACATCACTTTACTGTCAGTAACTATAGGAAGAGCAAAGAGGCTCTGCTGCTACTACCTCCTTGTTTTTCCCGTTTTTTTTTTGGGTATTTTTACTGACCTGACGGTTTGTGTGACAAGTGCAACACCCCCTGAGGCGACGACATTACTGAACCTGGGCGTGGTCCTGTTCTGTATCCAGGCAACCAACGTCTCAACCAGGAACAAGATAACTACAAAGGGCATTGCCTGGAATGAGAGGAAGAGTGTGATTATCTACCTCACGTGTGGTATTGCAACAAAAATGTTTTAAAGGCACCCAATGTAGAATCAGAGCGATCAAAGCATAAAAACAAAGTCACTGTTTTGGTCATTTCTTTTTATACCACAAGTTAAATCTATCTTATTACACTGCGTAACAATATTCACAACGTATGAATGCGCCATAAGTTGTGCCGTGAGACCGTCTTAAAATATGCACACTTTCCACTGTCTTTGCGTCCATCCAACATACTCGATAGAACTCGATCGGACACGTTCGGTGGTAAGCTTGAATCGTTAATGAGTGTAGTGACTGTAGTTTGCGGTGAATTTTGTTCCCCGAGAACGTTCGAAAACCTCCAACCACATCGGTCGATTCGGGAAACCGTTATGATTAACTAGCTCGATCCTTTGCTGATTTATTTCCGGCACCAGTATATAAAGGGGTGCAGAATTGTCCTATTTAAATGCTCTAATGTTGCTTTTATTTAGACTAATTGAATTGCTAGCGTTACTGTATGTTTGTGCTGTATCAGCCCTGCACAAACATGCATGGATGATAAGCACATGTTTCATCTAATGTACATGTATGATCGTTTATATTCCGAACATTTTTCTTCCCTGTATTATACAGTATGTAGACTTATCTTAAGGGTCACTCAAGTCGAAGACTTTGTACCCTGCCCAAGGACGAGAGCCCCATGATATCATATATTTACTTAACAAACAATTCAGCATTGTTCAACACGTTCTTTGTTTCAGTACCAACCACGTACACGTACCTTGCCCAAGCACGGGAGCAACTTATCGTAATGTTATGCGGCATGTATTTACTTCATAAACAGTTTAGCATCATTCAACACGTTTTCTTTGGTACAACTTAACACTTGGGAATGCGCTTAGCAATAACGTCACGTCAGATCTACACGTGAATCGTGTTTAGCAATGATGTTCATACTTTGGAAGTCTTTCTTCTATAACACTTTGCACGGAACAGATTCGTGTCATCTTTCTTTTTTCTACAATATTGTAAAGCAACGGAGAAGTTAAAATCTCAATATGTCCACATGCACCTTACAAGTTCATGGCATATTAGGTGCGTGAACATATGGATTTTCACGTACTCAGCCTGGAAACTTCTAGTTTTCACATCTTATCTCGTTCAGACATGCGTAGCACGTGAATCTTGGGTGGTCGGAGCACACCAAATTCCGATGTAGTACCAGTCTCGTTTGGAGAAAGAGGCTTCAAGTTAGTGGACGTTCTGTGTCCAGTTGCTTCGTGTGCGGAGTGGCGGATTCAGCTTTAAGTTTTAGTAAGATGTTTTGTCGGCGAATCTTCGCTCCCGAGCGGCGCAAGTTGGTTGCTGGCGTCGCTGATAGCGATATGGGCTTTCGAAATTCGACTCGCGTTGGGATATCCGTTATTCTGAGATTTACAATAAAATTTATCAGAATATCTTTACAAATCAGATATCTTACCTCTTACGGTATATTTTTTCTTCATATGTGTCGTTTCCGGATTTTTTGTGTGTGCAATACGGGAACTTCTAGTTTTCTTAACTGGATGCTTTCTGCCATATGAGTTAAATCTTATCTTGATACAGGTCTTGATCTTATGAGAGAAAATCGTTGTACCAGAGATATGAGGCAGTGGGAAACACGACCAAGACATTTGGATCGTGATGAATAAACTAATTACTGGATGCGGTGTGCAACTGTGTATCTATCTGTGTCCGAGTATCACTTCTTTTCACGTGACGCAATATGATCACGTGGAGGGCAACCACTCATAGATTACTCGTATGTGTGACAAGTCTACTGGGTTGATCACGTACTGAGCACGTGAATATCGGGATGGTCGGTTGAAGAAAGAGACTTTGGAATGACTGTTGACTGACACAGGAGTTGCCACTTGCCACAGAGAAAAATGAAGACTACCTACATTACAACTACAAATTCTTTCACCGGTTCTGATTGAATCAACATCAATGAAATACGTCATTGCAAAATGTATGCAGTCGACGACAATGTCAATGTCAAGCACTTAACCTCCTTATCACGGCTAGAGGCTGCGACTCCAAGCGACCAAGCATTTGACAGTTCGCTCAGCGAATTTCATAACTAAATCTTTTTTTTGGTAGATTTTGTGTGTACTTTTACGCATTATATTTCAATTACAAATCATGAGTCACACAAACCTAACTTGGTCGTTCAATAATGATAGTAGATGGTCGCTCAGCCATCACCGTCTTGTGGAACTAGAGGGGGCTCAAATGATCACATTGAATGAAGTTGCAAAGACAGCATAACTGAGATGTTACCTGCTTCACATAGTTCGGAACTTCCTCTAGAGCCTCAAATGTAGTCTCAGATGGAGTAACGAGGTAGAAGATTTGTCGAAACCCGGTGACGAAAGTTGGCGCAGTTGAAGGGCGCATCTGTACGTCTTGATGTCCGTCCATGTTGTGGGCCAAACCTCTTATGATATGAAGGGAAGGAAGCCTCTGATTTTACGACTTTGTTTGATTGACGTTCCACTGTGAACGGGTTTTCTGTGAACACGAAACGTGCCTGTTTCTGTCCTGAGCAAACAAATGTCTGTACACCTCTTGACTCCAAGTCACGTCGTGATCAGCGTCGCGACCGCTAGGTTATCAGAACCCTGAAAATTGATGCGTGTTTTGGAGAACAGTGCACAACTCTAGTCTTCAAGCAGACGTGTCAGCTGGATGAAAAAAGAGAAGAATTTGGCCAAATAGGGACAAATAAGTTGCCATGGGATTTCGGTCAGCCTTTAAGTCTTTCCCGCCGGCCGGACAATGCAGTCCTAGGCAACTGCTGCTAGGCTTTTATTCCTAACTTCGCCAAAGCCCCCATTACTATTCGGCCATGCGGGAGTTTGGTAGGGACTAGCTCAACTCGTGCGGAAATGCCAAAATCTCTCTGCTTCAGGATATGCGGGGTTACTCCGGTCCCTCTCACACCGTACGTGATGTTGAACAAACACTGTTTTGTTGCATTGCATATCAGTTGTACAGTTACGTCGTAACACATCAGTGTACTATCCACTGTCTAATATGTTCTGAAATAAAAAGAGTCGGATAAAGTAGGAAATTGGTGTAAAGTACGTTTCAACAACATCGGGACCTATCAGGGATTTCAGAACTCTTCAGTTTCCGAGTCAACAACTCGAGTCCAGGATCAAGGGTCCTGGGTTCGATCCATAGTCGTGTATTTGTGGGAAAGGCGAATTACCTTACGTCAATCAGGTGAAAATGAGTACGTAGCTTCGGCAGGTGAAGTTCCTGGGATAGAACATTAGACTGAGGCCCGTGTAGGATTGAAGCACATCAAAGAACATGAAGGGGCTTTTCTCGGTAGACAAAAATCAAACCTTACAGTCAGGTCTCCGTGTTGGCATTTCGAGAAAGGTGAAAGTCACCTGATGCTTCCACAAAATGTGGCGAATCCAAATGAATAGACAAATAAAGATGGTGGTAGATGGCATATAAAGACTTCTGATTTTATTGTATTCAAAGCTAGCAGCTCTAGAACAGCTTGTCCATGGCTACTTACTTCATCACGTAACAATGCCAAGGATTCTAGAACAAGGTACCTAGATACGTCTTACAAACAAAAGCGACTGATCGCACTGTATCCTCGAGTCATCCTTAATTGGTCATAGATAATTTATATCTGAGGACAAAAATGTTGCCATTAGGACAATCTCTGGCTGGCCGTCTTTGTTCTTCCCTTGCTAGTGCCTCAAAACGGTCGCTAGTGACCTGCCAAGTCCTTTCCAGCAGCATTCCGTCGAGCAGCCAAAATTGCTCTTTTTTCAAGAATCGCCAGGTGTCGGCTCAGTCAGCGCCGTTGGTCAACACAGTGAGCAGGCGCCACAGATGGAAGGACGTGAATGGTCACCCGAGCTCAATCTTGCCCTTCATCACAACTGGCACCGCAGAGGTGTCTCACCTGGCCTTGTGGGAAGATGCCTGCGCCGTTGACAATATGAAAGCGCACCTGGCGACATTGTCGGCAGCCGCTAGACCCCCGTGCACTGTGGCTGTTAGGCCTGAACTTCCACAGGACAGCTTGGACGGACAACTAGACGCAAATGCTGGGCCCTCGGACGCTGCAGAGCAGGACGATGCAACATATAGGCAGGAGACTGCTAAGTCAAACGAGATATCAAGCATCCCCATCAAAGAACAGCAAGTGAGCAAAGTTATTGGATTCCAAGAAACGGAACTTCTAGGTTAGACTCTACCCTCCACACCTCCGAGGTTAAGTCGCGGAGATATAACGTTAGCAGTCGGGAAATTTACCTCTTAAATTTCTCGGTAAATTTCCCGACTACTACTATATCTACGCCACTCAACCTCTTCCTGGAGAGTAGTTAGACTGTATTGTGATGACTACGGCACAAACGTATGAAGACTTATAATACTATCTAAAGTTCCGAACGCTACATTTACGAGTAGACGACATGTACAGTCTTAACTGGTCTTGCCGGTTTCTCAATCCTGTCAATATGTGCTCAATATCATGCACGCTTTTTGTCTAAGAAACGTCGTTGAATGTTCTTAGTTGCATCTTAGTGGATTCATATCAGTTGACATGATTAACACATTTTAACGGTTTGTTTCTTTAATGGCATTTCTTCATGCAAGATAAAAGCTTTATTGACATGACAAAAAGTATAGTGATTGTTGTATGGTCAACCATAAATGTTTCTCTCCCTACAGGAAGCTGTTGTTCAGGTTCTGGAAACTGATTGCGCACTCCTATTACGGAGAAGGCACGCCGTGGTCTCGCCAAGAGGAAAACGGGCTTCTGCTCAATTAACCACATCCCAGACTTGACCACCAGTGAGACAGATTTAAAAGAGAGGGTACGCGCTATCTTCAAGACGCTCGACTACCGGCTAACCGCGAGGATGATGAGAGCCAAGCCTGTCATGAAGATGCTGAACCGCGTCCGAAGGAGCAGGAGAATCATCTTGAGGCCCCTGAGCGCGATGGAGAGTTGGGAAAGAAGAGGAGCGTGTGAATACGAGAGGGAGAAACGGCTCACTTATGTCACTCTCCGACTCGAACACGAGGCAGACGTGATGGGGGAAAAGAAGAAACAACGACTGAAGAACTTCCGCAGCTTCCTCAGTAGGGGTGGGTATGATGGTGACCTGACAGAATAGTATCAGGGGGCCTGCAGAACAGGAATCGCCACTTCAACCATCTTTCGGAAAGATGGCGTAGAAATGTTCCACACTGGTACTGATGTCATGGACCCGACTACACCAGTGGCGTTCACAGACGTCCGCCGGATGTTGTCTACGGCGACAGATCGCCGGCGAAGAGCTCCAGGAGCGCTTGGACAGTAGTGTCAGTACGGTCGATGGACAACAAACCATACACTTGAGAGGATCGTAGGATTGAAGACAGTTGAAGAGAAGATAATAGTACGTGGAACCACTCTCAGGCTGTGGTGGACAAGTACGGATGTCCCCAAATTGCCATTGCTGTACCGGTACCGTTGAAGGTCGGACTCCGGGAGAGTTAGATCCATCACAGTACAAAGCTGATGTAGTACTGAGCACATATGTCCACATTTTAGATCTAGCGGCAGTATGCTGTAATGACCCGACTGAGCCTGTTGACATTGTGAACAGTGAACGGATATCGTGGAATTGCTATCAGTCTGGGTTGCCATAATAATATTATGGCAACCCAGTTGCTTATGTTCTCCAGGCATGCTCTCGGGTTACGTGACCTCGCCATCGATAGGTTCTTGATTTGAACTGTGGTGGAATACACGAACTCAGCCTCGATCGTCGGCTTATATACTGTCTGGCATCTGCATTTCTGCAAGTTATTGATAGATGACGCTGCGGTGGTTGTACAAAGTACAGAAAGTGTGGGCTGTAGCCTGTATCAGTTACGTTGTCACTGTTTGATTGGAGAACAGTTAGCACTAACGTTAAACACGCTGTGTTCACACGTACTGATTTCGTTGTCCTTTCGTTGTTTTGTCAGCAAATCTTTTACTCTGACTCAGACTTTATCTTTCTTAAGTAATATGAAATGGCTCGAATACACATATTATTGGATCAAGTCTTCGCCACGCCTTCACAACATCATCTGTTATGAAAATACCAGCGTACTTGAGCTTTTATACCGTTACATGTCATTTGCCGATTTAGCGAAAGTAATTTTACACACACATGGTGGTATGTGATGTGGTTTAAAATTTTCTTATCATATAGGTATATGAGGCTGATACTTCTTATCCTGTTATCCACACCTTTTATAGGTGCAGATTCTCTTCGTCCGTCAATTGGTCTTGTATTTACGTGCGAGGACGAAGAGACTCCGCATACGCAGCTATCACATTTCTTTTCCGACACCAGGCTAACAATGTGTTCCGTAATGTCACTAACACGTTCATTTCTGTCAATTCTCTTGTCGTTACCATCTGGCGCACATTACCCCCAGCTTTCATCGGTGTGACATCATCATTATCATCGTCAGTTGCACCAAGGAGCTCAACCTCCTCGGTTGCGCCATTGCAATATATCTACGAAATAGAAACTATGCCAATACTACTTTTGTTGCATCGCTAATTGCTTTATCTTGCCATCACCTAAGACGCCCACTGTGTTAGCATAGCTTTATATAACGTTATGTTCAGCGTAAACGATAGATCAGAAGTAGCATAGCTTTAGTAGTTTTGTTTCTCCAATTGTTCACTGTCAACACTGCAAGTGATAGTATTTTACAGTAGTTTTTCAGGTAATGGTATAACTGCATTTAGCCCATGTGGACAAGAACATATGCTTGCAAATGAAAATCATCATAGTGAAGTCGTGGAAAAGTTACCCAAATTCCTACCACCAGCTATTAGACAATGACGCAAATGATAATCAATAATCTATGCTAACGTTATTTGCGTTTCTGATCGGTAATGCATTTGTATAATTTAAAATTCTGAGTATTTTATCATATTTTTCATTGTACAAAAAAGCTCCTTGGTAGTCGGCAAGCCAAAATCTTGATGCGCGCGAGCTAGATTTGTATCATTTGCGAATGACGCAAAAAGTGTATTGACTTTGTCTATGTTCCCCCGATACGATATTTGTATTCCAAATTCGTAACGTTAGACGCACGTTTGAATTTCTTTACCAACAAACTAAAATTATAGCCCAATGCATGTCAAACATTTTCTGACGCAATCGGCCAAGTAATTAAACTATTGGCCAATCAGAGGACGATGGAGGATAACTTATTTCCTCCCTCTCACGTGATGCCAGTTGACCTTTGTCCGCCAACTCCCGCCAGCGCGCCGCAAAGCAAACTGTTGCCAGCCGCGAGTACACACTGGAAAGTTTTGGGACGTGGCCGATTCAAACACAATTTACCAAATATTCCACCCAACTGGGGAATATCTTAAGTTATTTCGAGGTTCGTATTCTGGACGAAGAGGCAAGGACGTCCCAGAGAAACGTGCTGTGTGAAAGACGAGGACAAGGTCGCTCATCGTTTTTTGTTTGAATCGGAATGGACCTCGCACCGGCTCCACACAAACGTAGTTGGTAAGCAAATGTTTGACTTCTGGGTTTGTATATTCGTGACAAACTTAAGTCTCCTAGTTATAGTGGATGATCTTACATCACATCCCTTATAGATTATCATTACGCCAGCATATTCTTACCGTTGACGGAAATGATGGAAAATTTCAAATGCTTCGTTGTGTGTGGAGGAATTTCAGGCGACACTGAAAATCTAGCGGATGCAGTTTGGGGGCGTAGTGTTGACATAAAACTCACGGATGACAACATAATATTCAGGCCCAAGGGCTTTTTATTCATGGTCTCTAATTCAAATTCTAGACACGTTTTACACAATATAATCCTAGATTCGCGTTAGAACTTCCATCCTGGGCACTTTGTCCGGCTCTACAGGGTTGTCATGCTCTCCTTGAGCTGATTACTTGTGTGTGGGCATGTTACTGTACGCCTTGTTGTTCCTCACAAAAGGCGCTGAAAGCGTTTCTTGGAATTATCCGAAAAATGATTATTGGTTGTTCCCAGTGACCGGGAGGCACAGTATGCATGGTTTGTGTCTGCGCCTGTAGTGTAGAATCTGCAAAGATAGTGTTTGTGATTCAGGGAAGATCTCACAACTGTCATGGCAGCTCACGTTGCGGGGAGTCCATCTCTGGGGCAGCATGTGGGGACCGGCTCAGAAGTAGTTTACCATCTGTGTGCGAAGTTGTTGCAACTGAACATGAATGGGATTTTGTCGCTCATCTCCGAGTAGATGTACAAAGGCAAAATCGCAATGTTGCGCAAGCTATTGGTTCACTGAGCACTGGGCCTTTAAATGGTGGCACATGGTCTTGGCTGATGCATGCTGTCTTGACGATTTTTGCCACCAGAAGATCTGTTTGTTGCCATTTCTTACTCTCCAAGCAGAGGTTAGGCTCCAGCTGTTTTTTCAACGTCTTTTTAGTCGTTTTTATCGGGCTTTCTAATTTGTATCAAACAGCAAGATAAAATACAAAATTGTAAGCCTGATAAAAAATAAAAATGCCTAAAAAAAACATTGAAAAAGCCTAACCTCTGCTTGGAGAGTAACCATTTCTAATAAATTAGCACCTATCATCAATTCATGATCACAATCATTCAACAGACACAAGTGAAATCGACAGATTATTTATTGTGTAGTTATATGATAATTTTTGGAAGTAACTGCAGCATAAATGGAAAAAAATACTGTAGTTGTAAAAAGACCCACATCTAAAAAGGCTACTTCTAAACATGTGAATGTTTCACAAATTCACAACACATCCAATGCCATACTGTTCAAATTTCATCATCATTGTAGAATTTATGTGTGTACAAAGTTTTTTGTAACTTTCAACAACAGAATTGAATTTTAGGATTAACGTTGTGCAATTTATTTGCCTTATTTTGTCATTAGTAAGTTAACTTGCGTTGATATTTGCTGATTTTTGCTATATTACCATTTTATTTATTTGATATCGTTATCGATAACTGTTATGTTGCATGTATGTACTGGGTTTTCCCCCAGGGATCTTTATTTCAAAATCGCCAGCCAGGCGAAAAGTACCCCTGGATAAATGAAAATAAACAAAGAAAACAGCCAAACAATTTTAAATCCAATTGTTTGCTCCAATTTGTCTGTGTGCATGATTCATGCTGATGTTCTACACTATCTATGACAGTATAATAATGTGCTGTGACCGTAAAGTCTAAGGCAAGGAAATAGTTGAATACGAAAGATAATACTCAACCATAATCTGTTAAGCGCTTACTGATAGGAACCATGCATTGGCTGAATAATTCCCCAGAACTGAGGTTGAATATGTCAAGTCATGCAGACGTTTTTAGCAATGAAAGACCCTCTAACCGCAAACCAACATCTTGCCAGTGTGTTTGTTTGTTTCTTGTAAAATTGATTACGTACTTGCAACTGCAATATTTGTATGTGTTTGTGTATGGTGTGTAGTGGAAAGGGGATTAGTGCCAAACTGGTGACTACTCCATGTTTGGGTGTACATACTTTTGGCGGGAAAGTCTTTGATGGCATATGAGAAGCAGACTGTTCCATATGGCTTGTGGAATGGGGTGTCAACCCCTGTCAGGATAAAGCTCAGAGGTTCCACAAGTGTATATGATCATATGTTCATTATCCATTGGTTACCATATAGCTGCTGCTGCTGATGCAGAACTTTCTCATGTAGAATAATTATTCAGAATAAAACCGTGATCATACCATTACCAGGACTTGCAAGGTAGGATTCACCCAGGAGTTGGGATTGCTCCCATTTTAAATTAAAGATTCTCATATGAACGGTCCGAATCCAGCTCCAAGGGGTTAATGCTGATCCACTGAATCCATAGATCCCTTGTCAAGGCTGAATCCAGATCTAAGAATCCTGGTATGATCGGGATCTAAAGTATGTAAAGGTTAGTCACACTTATATAGGAATCTGCATCCTCAGAAACCAATGATGCTCAAAAAGGGGCTTTGACTTTCAAAGGAACTGAGCAAGCAGGAATGTCTGGTTGATTTCAATACCCCTGAAAAGCTCTTTTTCCAGAAATATTGAAATTAACATCATTTATCCCAGTAGATCTATCACAGGATCATGGCCCCATGGGAGGAGTGAGTTACTGGGTCTCCCTGCTGAAGTGTTTGTTTGGATGATATTAAAATGCTGAGCTAATGTGTGATACTATGTTGAAAGGGAAATGTTGGTGTTGGTACACTCGCCGCCCAGGCTATAACAATTGCACAAGAACCTTAGGAAATGTGGTTACATTTGTAAACAGCATATTGTTAAAAAAACAATCATATTGGCGCTGATAGTATGGATCATTTGAGAGAATGTTGCTGTGTATGACAGAAAAACTTTTAGACCATTCCATCCACCTTGATGGGGAAAAATCGATAGATAAAAGTGTATGCAAATTTGAATGATATAACTGATATGAAAAATAATAAATAAATCTTTATTGCAAATTCATGCCCGAGGGCTAATTGCATACATGGTAAGGTAGTAGTGGTATACATAAACATACAGTCAAACCTGCCCGAGCGACCACCTCTTCTCAGCGACCACCTGGCCATTTCGACCGCTTTTTCTCGGTCCCGATTTTTTTTCCATTGACGTAAGCATAAAGCGACCTTTTCTAAATGACCACCTGGTCAACGCGACCGGCCCAAATTGGGACCCATAACGACCGCATCATTTTCAAAATTGAGGTTTTCATCGATTTTTTTTATGATAACTAGCGCGATTTTGTGCTGAAATCGCTGTAAGAAAATCCAAATTTAGTTGTTACAGAAGTTTTCTTTTTAAATCTATATCATTAAGTGAATGAATGCTGAAACGTATATAGCCTCAAACTTTTTTAAAGAAAGATCTGTGCAGCTCATACCTTTTTAAGAAAGATCTGTACGTGTGAGTGCTTTTGTCCAACTGTACTGTACATTCACCCGTGGGTAAGTACGCTATTGGGACGTACCTGGCATCGAATTCGAAAGGTGCACCGTAGTTATTTCAGATAAAAAAAAAAGAACATATCAACGCATAAAGGCTTGAATGGTAACTGACAGCATCAAAGTTCCCTTACTGTCTAAAATGTTAGTGTACAAATACTTGAGCTTTAAAACACTGTATCGTATAAAAGCTCGATAAAAGCTTGGGGTTAAATTTACAATTTACAGTGTGCGTGTTGTATTTGACATTAAAGACCTCGCTACTTTGCGTGCGTGCAGTGCGCTTGCTATTTGCCATTAATAAAAAAAACACAACGGAAACCATTTATACTTTGCATCAGGTTTGTTTTGAGTCGATACTCTTCTCAGCGACCACCTGTCCAAATCGACCTCTTTTTCCCTGTCTCCCGGGTGGTCGTCTTGAGCAGGTTTGACTGTACTTAACAAAGAAGGGAAATGATAATCATAGATAACTAAAAAGGGAATAACGTCTAAACTAAATCAATTTCTACTTAAGCTGATTGATGGGTTTGACTTCTTTTCCGTATGCAGTAGAAGATGAATTGTCCAACATTTTCATATATAAAGGGGTTGGACGACTTAAGTATGATTCTGTAGTAGTTTGTAGCATCACTCTGTTGTCTTCTCTGTTGAGTTGATGAAACTTGGGAATTATGGAAAAATAATTCCAGCCAGCTAGAGCCCTGGTATGGTTACTGTGACATGATGGAGGGTCCAAGGTCATGTGCAGGTAAATGTAGTTCCTCATATAACACAGAACTTATCATCCGATCCCATTAGTTCTTTTGAAAGTGATGAAATGTAATGGTTTTTGGTATTCCATTTTGATGTACGTCGTAACATTATAATGTTGACATGTATTGTTACTGGGGATTGATTCAAATATTGAATGTCTCAATATTTATGAAAGTTGTAAAAGGTATCAACATACCACAAGGGATGTATGCCTGTTGAGTTGCCATATATCAAAACCATTATCAGTTATTACCAAATTTTCCAAATTCCCATTGCCTTTCCAAATCTACAGCAACCAGTGTTATATCTCCATCGTAGAATGAAGAGCATGCTGAAACTATGCCAAGCTGTGCCTTGTCCCTTTTTGTTTATTGGTATGTTTGAGTGGGTAGAGACTAGAGATGCCTACCCTGCCCTGAACTGACAGAGGGAAGAGTGGCCTGCAGTCTGAGCTGGATTTGTGCCCCAGTGTTATGAAATTGTACACCAGTAGGATGTGATGAATCACAGGCCTGCCCCTGGTGCCTGTAGCCTGCTAGCTGTACCCTGGGGCATACTACAGAACCAGGCAGGATGGTGCTTATCTTCCAACAGGACTCAAGTTCAGTAGCTAGGAGTGAAAGGGAACAGGGATCAAGATATGGAGGAGATTGGTAGAGATGGTTTCAATTGATATTGGGTTAGAGCCTAGGGTAGATCGAAGGCCCCTTTCCACCGTACAAATGCCAAAATAAGATTTGTGTGACCCTTAATTTGAATGCAGTGTGGAAAGGTATGACAATTACAAAATAAACAAAATACACAAAGCCTTTGTAAAATAAAGAACTATCTAGTTTTAACTTCTACCAAATAAGTTATGCAATGAATATCAACTAGCTTGTTTGTCATAATGATTTATTAATACCTGAATACATTGTAGTTTGTAGTTTATACCGTTCTTGAACAGAAAAAACTAAACGTTGTTTTTCATCATTTCTGTGTATACATTCAAGTTCAAATTGCAGATTACTAGAAATGTATGTAAAAGTTGCAAACAATGCTTCTTTGGTTCAGTTTGCACTAGCTGTTCACTTTGCCAATTTCCATGTGTTTGTGTTTGGATTGTAGCAGGGGCCAAGCAGACCTGATGAGGCCAGCCAGTCTTGTTTAGATCAGAATGTCACATGGGAACAGTAACTGAGAAAGTAGGGGTATTGCTGTGATCAGCTTTCATCACTCAGTTGAAAGCACTTTGATGTCCTGACTGGGAAATTGATAAATGATAATGCCTCATAAGGCCAGTAGATAAACTGATCAAGAATTTATGTATCAAAGGAAGCTTTATGTACATTTGTAAATGATCAGAGAACATTTGTCATTTTGTAAGCTTGTACAAGTTGTAGTTGTGATCCTATTCCTCTGTCCTGGATTTATCCTATGCCGGATCTGACATTAAAACAGTGTCACATATTGACATAAAGGTTAGGTTTGAAACTGGCCTAATTTACACATCCTTATCAAGTTGTCACAAATTTCAGAGTCTTTTCTGATTTTTATAAATCTTGAACTGAAGTCCTTTTGTTACTCATCAGCCCTTAACTGCTATGTGTAGGCATTGTGTTACATTTGTATGTAACTAATGATTGTGGGAAGGTTGCCATACCTGAATGTCAGAAATTCCCGGTGTGCATGCCTGGCATAAGTGATACATTCTTAATTTGGTAGACTGGGGCATACAGTTCTGTTAAATCTCATGGTGTGTTAGCAGCTAATCATGGCCTGGAGCTAAACATTAACATGGTGTATCTAATATGCCAGATAGCACACCTTCATACTATCTTAGGTGGGGTATGAAATAATCAAGGTTATGTGAATGGAGATTATCAGAGATTGATCTTTGCTGTCTTTTCCACTAATGCCTTAAACCTTTCACTGACACTGAATGTTGGGATCCTCCCTGCCTTTCTCTCACTGTTACTTTTCTTTTAGGTTTCTTTGTACATGAAGAAAACTGCCCAGCTTTTCAACATGTCTTCTGTTACATGTCAAGACTGAAAGTTTTAAAAAGAAGTAAAAGAAAAGAATAATACAATGGAAAGGTATTATGGTTATGTGCATGGCACATTGAGTTTACAAAGGAGAATCATGACAAACATCTCAAGATGCATAGTGTATGTGATGTAGGACAGCTGGAACAATTGTTGCAAAGTTTGAGGACTTCTCACTATTGATCATCAGTTGAAAATCATTGATTCTGCTCATTGATATTAGTACAGATGTTTTTTTTTTAACAGACAAACACATAATTTAGTGTTAATTACCCAGTTTTGAAGTTTTTGTCAGAAAAATCTGGGTGTCACCAGGTATATCTCCCCATTTCCCCCATTCCATCTGTTCTACCTTAATTGGTGGTAGGTAAAGTTGGCAGCTCAGTTGTTTGGCTGGTTGGAAGCCTTTTTCGATGTCATCTCATCGGGTCTGTCCACTTTGGTGGCACTGGCAACTTGAGTTGGCTGGCTCAAGTGCAGTTGAGCTCTGCAGTTACTTGGCTGGTCCAATGCATAACAATATTGCATCTAGTCAACAGGTAACAGTTGATGCCTGACTGTGTTTAACATTTTGATCGTTATTTTTCTTTTCTCAGCATTTTCTCAGCAAGATGGCGTTGAAGACTGCAGATCCCTAAGAAGTAGATGATGTTTTCTCAGAGAGCTGCTGTGTTCTTGATAACCGTGACAATAGGTAAGAGAAGATTTGTCAATTCTTACTGACATTGTGATGTGATTCTAGAGGTGTCTTATAGCAGGCTGTACTGTTTACATGCCAAAACTTTAATAGTAACTAAGTACAGTCTAATTTACCCTGGTCACCAGAGAACAGCGCTCACTGCTACGGTTCTTTCCCGAGCCCCTAGAAACATGCTCCGTAAATCAAATTAGCTGACCGGGGGAGTTACGCCGCTGCGCAGTACTGCGTAGGCGGCATAATTCCCTTAGCCAGCTAGCGTTGTACTATGATAACCAGGGTAAGTCTGATTTTGATTTTGCTCGTTGAAAATCCATGGTTTTGTGCTATGAATCAATTTTGGTTCTTTGCCAATCTTGGTTAATTGTCACTTTATTATAAGACGCCAAGTATTTCTGGTTCAACTATGTACATTTGTATAGAAACATGGTGAACGTCAACATGTTTTGGGACAGACTGAGCTCTAATAGTTACTGTTAGGTAGATTTATTTGACAATTTAATAGTGCAGGCTTTAATCAGAGGCAGAGCAGTGAAAGTGCTGACACCCCACTGTGTCTGTATTCATTGATAGCCATCAACAGTAGTTAGCAAACTTCATTTGGCTAGTCTCCAAGCAGACCCAACTGTGCCTTAGAGATAGTATCAAAGCTGGCCAGGGAGGTAGTGCCCGTTTGACTCCCTTAGCCGGCTATCTCCCTTTGGCCGGCTATATTCCTTTGCCAGCTTTAATATATTATCTCTAAGGCACCGATGGGTCTGCTTGGAGACTATCATTTGGCTGCCATATTTGTTGCTTCGATTGTGTTGGTAGTCTTTGATTTTCATTCCACTCATGAACAGAGAAGGTCTGGTGTTCAACAACATGTCACTGCTGTGTAAAGTTGCTGATTGTGTTTCTTGATCCATTTTATGGTTCATTTCCTGTGTAAGATGTAGTTTAATGGACTTTGTGACTGGCCTTGATCCGCCCCCTACAGATTGTTTAGTGATTGGCTGCCCATGAAAGTGCTGTGTGGTTGTTTTCCTAGTGGGAGGGTTGTTGACATGGGATAACTTGCTTGGATTCCGAATTATTGACAGTGCTTATGTGGACATTGGGAGTAGGATGAGTTACATGTTAAATCTATCTCTTCACTTGACTCAGCTGAAAATGTTTCCAGTTAGAATTATCCTTTTAGATAAAGGATGAATGGCTGTGTTTTGAGGAGAACCAACACCTCAAACATGTTTTGAATAACTCCACACACTTATCAAAAGACTAAGGGTCATCAGTATGAGTGAATCAAACCCAATCCTGCGCAGCTATACAAAACTGGTGTGTTGTGCCAAAGGCAATTTACAGGGGGTTAACAAACAACAAAATTTGATTAGTTGCACCTTTCCGAATCATGCCTTGGTTCATTTAGTAGTCAATTTAGATTTTCACAAGTGTATCATGCATGGGTATTATGAATTCCAAATGAACAAGAGTTCATAGACCTCAGGCCTGCATGAAATGTATGGGTGTCTGTAGACCTATTGTGTATTTTTTTTCCTTTTTGTCCATGGTTGCGTGGTTGGAAAAGTGAGATTTTTACCGTGTTGGTTGTGCACCATGCAAAAGTCTGAAATTCTATTTTCGGAATGTGTAAGTTTGGGCATGGATGAACATTACTTATTTTGGATTTCTTAAGCATGTAACCAACCACAGTACCTTGAAGTTGTTGAGACGACTTTTCCTACTTTTTTTTGTCTCAGATGGCCCTTGTAGTTATTCTGTCACATATGATATATTCAGTACTGATATCTTCCTATTTCAATGTACTGACCTAATGCAGCTGCTAAATCTCCTTAGTGTGGCAATGATATTCAGTAAAGATTTATTTCTGGAGTGCTATAACACTTGACACTGGAAGGTTATTTGCATAATTTGACCAATTAAGTTTTTACAGTAGTTCCATAGACAACATGAATAGTGGTAGCCCCCATCCAGCAGCAACAGTTAGTCCCCAGGGTGGTATGATATTTTTATTCAATCCATCCAACTTAAACCTAAATTTCTTGAAGTACCTAAGCCAAATTTAACAGCAAAATTTACTATTCAAAATGTCCTTGTCATTTTCATTCGTAGATGGCAAGCTGCTGGCAACTTTAAAAAGTTCAGAAAGCTGTTGTAGTCAGAGTAAACACCCAGCAAATAACCCCCAAAATCAATGAGCAGTTGCTTAGAGGGGGAAAACAATTTCATCATATTTTTGCAGTGACAATATGCAACAAACGATACCAAATTTAAAACAGAACAAAGCTTCTACCACTTGACCCTGTATGTACTATAGATTAAGCAGGCCCAAAAATCAAGCGAACATGACTAGCCCCAAACTACAAATTGCCTGCATACAATATGGAAATGGCATCCCCAAAGAAACAACAAGAAACACAGAAAGATAATATACATACCTTTCTCTTACACGCAAGCTCTATACATTTCTCCTCCACTTTAGAAAGTTGTATCTTCTTCTGATTGCCAAACAGGGTAAAGGAACTTGTACCAGAACTTTAAACTCAGTACTACACAGCTTTCAAAAAACCACAAAGACTAAGAAGCAAACTCAAATTGTACCTAACAGCAACAGATACTAGTACAAACTGAACTGAACTAGTACATCATCTGGCTGGAAACACTATTGATACAAAGTAACCTGATACATTGAAGGTGGCAGAAGCCAGTGCAAAAACACTTCTACGTAAGCTTAAAGACCTATCAATCAACCCAAACCCAACCGTAACCTGTTTTTACAACCAAGCAGATATTGGGGGATGCCCCAACCACACAAAAACAGGGTCAACCTACAGTATCAAGTTCAAGCACTAGGAGGCCCAAAATCAAACCTGACCACCAGGACACCAGCAACAATCCACATAACAAATAGCAACACGGTGGCACCTTGCGTTCCGGAGATACAGCGCACGCACCGTGCCCGCACAAAAGGTAACCTGGAATGTCAAGTTCAAGCACCAAGGGCACCAAAATCAAAATTGAGAATTATTCAGCCACCGCCAACACATGTGCCAAATATCATTGCGCCCGCACCATCCGTTCGGAAGATATAACTCCGGAAATACCCCTCCCGGACACAAAATTTGACCTGCCGTGTCAAGTTCAAACGCGACAAGGCCCAAAGTCTATCCTAGGCAACAGGCAACAACCCCCCACCCATGCACCAAAAATCGTTGCAATCGCGCGTATCGTTCCGGACACACAGTGCCAAAAGTGCCCCCAAAACACAAAAAATGCCACCTTCAATGTCAAGTTCAAGCACCAGGAGGCCAAAAATCAAACCTGAGTGTCAGGCTACCACCCCCAACCCACGTACCAAAAATCGTCGTGCTCGCACCATTCGTTCTCGAGATACAGCGCCCTAAAGCCCCAGCTTCCAAAAGTTCCCACGCCCCTGAAAACCATACCTGCATACATGCAGGTAAATAGGAGGACGAAACTGATGACAGAGCACTCATGATGACTAGTGGAAAACTTGATTAGTCACAACTTTCAGAATCATATCCAGGTGGTTTTGTCACAGACGGTGATTGCTTCTCCACAACAGTGTTCTGCATAAAGGCAAACAACAGTCAGTTTGTCGTTCATTCAGTAATAGTACACTGATTGAGGCTTGGATCTCCAACTGAGGTCATTTTGCAGGCTGCCAACAGCAGCATTTGGTTCATAGATTCCTGTGCAACTCAAACCAGCTGATGATTCTGTCTAATATTTCACCTTTTTTATAGAAATATATTCTGCTCAGATGTTAGTCATTGGAAATGTTTAGAAAGGCCAGAGAAATATAAAGTAGTTTGAGTCAGGTTTTCATCATGACAAATCTGAAAATAGTTATTTTCTAGTGAAGTGCAGGAGTTCTTGAGGACCTGTTTTGAGGATTAACCCACTTCCATCAGAGTTTTCTCTTATCATCAAAGGGAATCCATATGGCCACGTAAAGTTGATATATTTGACTGAATAGGGTCAAGATTTGAGGCTTGTCTGTCCAGTTTGTTGTTAGGTCTTGTTTATCATAATGCCTCGCTTCAGGGACTTTGATTTTGTCAGATATTACTTTTACATTTATTCCAGTCAGTCCTGTACAAGTGACCACTTCTACATAAGGACCACCTGACCAATGTGACCACTTTTAGAGACTCCTAGGTATATCTAAGCATTAAGAATCCTGTCTATTGTGACCAACTGTCCACATAGGCCAGATTTGCTTGGTCACCTGAGTGGTCTCCTTGGGCAATTAAGACTATCCCTGTATAAAAATGTTGTCTGCTTCAACTGTCTTCAAGATTATTAAGGATTAACATAATTGCTTACAAGTGAAGTTTATAGTGATAAATTAAATTTAACTTTGATTTCATGTCTTGAATGGTCCTGATACCAGCAACTACTTGGCTCTTACCCCAGATTAACGTGAAGAAAGGCATGTGCATGGAACATTTCTGTCGCCAACCTTGAAATGGTTTTAGACAGAGAAATAAACTGTTATTGACTGTGGTATGATTCATGTTTCAGGGGCACATGACCTGTTGGGTACCTGGGCTGCTGTACAGTCTCCCCTGTTTGCTGTGGGCAGAGGGCACAGCCGCTTGTCCTTGAACCCTGCTCCAAGACAGAAGTCAAAAACCAGGACCGGAGAGGAAGGTGATCCACTAACAGATGGAGGACGACCTGTGAACATTAACCCTGGAGGGGGGTCACCGACACAGGGGCCGCAGTTACCTGCCAGTTCCAGCTCCCAACAGGGGCAGGGCAGCAACAACCCAGGGGAGGGAGTGGTGGAGGGGGTGGATGGGAATGAACCTGGTCATGTGACACGTGCCAGGACTGTGCCAGTACCTACAGAGGAGTCTGGGAGGGAGCCAACTGTCCGCCCTCCCACTGAACCTGGAGAGGAACCTGGAGAGCCTACAGGTCCTCCTAGAGAACCATCGCAGCCTCCTACAGAACGTGTGGAAACGGAGAGGCCTCTAATCCCCCAAGTCACTGAAAGACCTATCCTTGTGCCAGGCACTGAGCTGCCAAGGACACAACACCCTAATATTGGGGCAGAAACTGAAGAACCTCCTTTGATAAGACCCACAGAACCTGAACCCACCGAGAGCCATGTGGATGATGTGCGGACAACAACTAGTTTCCAACAGGTGCAGACCACATCCACAGCAAGATATACCACTTATCAACAAACAAGCACAGAGGAACCTCCATCAACAGCCTACCTACCTGTGCAATCAAGTGACAGAACCCCCACTGTGAGACCTGTTACAGAGCCAAGTTATCAATCTCCAACAGTGCAAGTGGCACCAAGCTCATCTAAGACTTCTGCTTGGGTGCCAACACTGCCTCAGATTTCACTTGTTCCCACTGTGAAGCCAGAGAAGCCAACAGAGAAGTTAACTTCAAGGCCATCTTTGTCAAGTGTCATTACGTCTTCCGTTACCACATTGGCACCTACTGTAGAAGCTGAAAGAAGCTCCCCTCCCAATACAATACCCATGTCAAGCACTATGTTAGTGACTACTGTTTCTCATATCACAACACAAAGTTCAACCACCAGACAAACCAAACCTGTAACTCCTCTTGCCACAGTGAAACCTTCTTCCATGCCACCTTCAACAGTTGAAACCTCAACAATACGTCCCCCCACCACCATGGCACCAAGCACCACAGTAAGCACCTCAGCTGTGACGTCCAGACATCCTACCTCCAGAAGTATCACACAGATTCCAGATCCTGATTCCTACATTATGATCGAGATGAAGATGTCATGGCCTCAGTTTTGTAAAGCTCAGAAGGAGTTCAAAAATGCTGTGATATCTGTGTTAAGAGGGAAGACAGTTAATGATGTGACTTACTCAGACGTTGTGTTAATCAACATCACCAGAATATGTCTGCCCATTCGGTCCAGGAAAACCAGGGAAAGCTCTATTACAGTTTCTTTCTTCATAACTGGGAGGGATGGGACGGATCCTAAAATGACAGAGGACATCTATTTCCTGTTGAGCAAGGATCGTGATGTCCTTGGAGGCATTTTTATTGGGAAGGTAAGACAAGTACCTGCACATTGTTTATTGTTTCTGAATAGTTCACTGATGACAGTATTCCTCTTGTGCACCAGATGCACTTCTTGATATCTATATACAGTCAAACCTGTATTAGCGGCCACCTTTGCATAGCAGCCGCCTGGCCATAGTGGCCACTTTTTGTCGGTCCCCTGGATTCGTAATAATTAAGAAATAGGCTTAGCGGCCACCTGTCCAACGCGGCCACGGCCACACGATTTCCGGTCCCGTTGATACAAAAACACTGCCTATTGCAACCATACTAAAGCCTTATGTCACCCTGCACCGAGTTTGAAATTGTAGTTTGCGAGGATTTGGAGTTCCTGACGGGGTCATTTTGGCGGTAGCAGAAGGTATGCATGCCTTGAGCATTAAAGTGCAAGTCTTTGTCGGTGAATTTACCGATCGAGACAATGTTACTTGGTGAGAAGGATTACTGGGAACTGAAATCATGTGTAGCTTGCTCATGGTCAATTGATCAACATTTTCTCTACAGTGGCCACCTGTCTATAGTGGCCATATTTCTCCAGTCCCTTGAGTGGCTGCTATAGACAGGTTTGACTGTACATGTATCTTAAATCTGGGTATCAGTAATAGTTACACCAAAATGTAGACAAACAAATTACAAAAATCAACCGTAGAAATTAAGATAGCACTATTGCAAATGTATACCTCACCTGAGCACCAATCTTGGTATCTTGCAGGTAGACAGCTCAAAAGGGGCTCCCTGTTAGTACTGAAGCTACTGACATTTGATAATCAGGCATTGTTATAGCAGCTTTACCTTTGTAGTAAAATATCTACTGACCTACTTCCCAGTCCATATTAGATTGTACAAATTTCATGTTTATATTTATTGGTTGATCACAACCTTTCCACCTGCCCCCCAGGTCCAAAAGGTGTACCTGGGTCCACCTGAAACAGATGTAGCTGGCAGGGAGGGGACACAGGGCTCCATGTCCATAGGTGTGACAGCTGCTGTTACCATTGCAGTCATCTTCTGTATCAGCCTCGTGCTCTTCATAGCCATACAGGTAAAGGTTTACACTTACCTACAGAATGCATCAGCACTTCCACAAAATGTTTCATGGCGTTTGCGTATATAACTATAATGATGATATCCCTTTTGTCGGTTGCAACACTGTTAACATAAATCAAATGCAATGGATGAAATTAAATGGAATGTTGACCAAACATCCAACAGATACAGTGATATATTCTACTGTATCTGCAAGACAACATTGTTGCAACTGAGGTACCATGCTGGTCAAGGGTTAAAAGGTGTCTAGTTATTGTTGACAGTTGAATTTGCCACTGATTGTTCATAGAAGTATAAATAATTCACCAGCTATGCTGATCACCCTGTGTCCCATGTAAGTATGTTGACGTATGTTCTGAGACAGTGCTTCTTACTGCACTCAATGTTCCACTTGGGAGCAGTTTGGGTACAGAGAAATATGTATATTCTTGGCAGGAATATACTGAATTTGTAGAAAAGTAGATTGCAATTTCCTGTTTACTGTCCTTCCATGTGACATGGCATCTGGCATCAGTTGATGGCTCATTTTATAAGACCAGGGAGCTGGCCTACATGTTGGTAGTTGGCCTCCATTCTGCCTCCATTCAATACTGCTGACAAATGAAGGTGCCTCTCTGATAGGTTCCAAGTTATGCATGTATGTGCAGATTTGTTGACTTGATAAAAATTGATTAAGAAGGATAACAATAACACATGATCTTGTTAATCATTGTTGATACATATTGTTGATGCATAAATGTATGTGTTAGACTTTTTTCGAATCATTATTGAATCAGCCCCATGCCATCTTAAATTAGCTTTCCACAACTCCTGTACTCCCTGCTAACCAACAATTTTGACAGTAGGGGAGCGGCTGCAAAGTGCTAACTAGGATGGCACCCAGACTGTCTTGATTCTTATCAGAAACAAATGGGTCATTTTTCCCCCCACAGCTATATCTTGCTTACTCTTCCTTACATAGGTCATCAGAAAACAGCAGAACATTGCCTTCAAGAGGCAGTACTATGGCAACAAGTCTACTCAAGGCCTGGACACAACTGACTCCTTCCCTCTGGAGTACTGTTCTCCGGAGAAGTCCAGTACACTGTCCTCAGAACCATCCAAGTCAGAGCTGGCATTCGTGAATGAGGCTTTGGAGAGGGTGAGTAAGGTGGAGAGCAGGCTAGATGTTTGGTAGGGTGCCATTCTCATTAGGCTATGGGAGCTCCCATACTTAATGGTGTAGGGGGTGTTTTATCATGTTAGCTGTGTATTCCTTTGATTCTTGTTTCTTGGTGAAAGCCTGAGTATTAGCCTTGTTAGTTTAGGGCTCCCGTACAGGGACTTCCATACTGCCTAATAGTGCATATTCAGTACCAGAAGGAAGAAAAGAGGCTGTGACTACTGAGAGACTGCTGAGCAACCGAAAATCTGACAGCTCAACCAAATTCATACATGAGGAAATGTTATTACATTATGTGTGTTGTTTTCTTTTAAATCATACTTCTACAGTATAAAATCAAGGTAACACAAATCGAGGTTGTCCGGCTATAGCCCAGTAGCCACAATATAACCTTGCATTTCTTAGCTCTAGAAAGAAACGCTAGTATCATTGATATGCTACTCTCATAATGATGACCATGCACAACCAACACATACTGAACTGAAGTAAACAGTGCTGTAGCTAGTTGTAAGAGCCAATTGCTACATCTAATGCTGATATTGACAGTTTACCCTTCAAAGCTGTATAATTATGTTTTATCATCCTCTTTGTTGTGCTGTCTTAGAATATGTGGCATGATTTTGAATGCCTTATATACAGTACTTTGAATTTGTTTTCTCCACATTCATCAATTGTACATGCTCCATGTTCATTCAACCAAAACAGTTTGATTGAATACAACTACATTATCATCTCTCCATTGCCATTTTTTCAAGGCAGTGCCAGTTTGCTAATAATAGAACTCTTAGTCATTTCTGACTTGTCATGTAACCAGCTGAACTATCATGTAATATGTAACACATTAACCAGCTGGAGATAACTTATCAACAGGTAAATATAGGATGGAGTCCATTTCAGAGGGGACTCTAGACCTACAGTCTCTTGTTGGTTTTTACATTCTGCCAACATTGGAAGCCATTTTGTGCACATTTTGTCTCATGTTTGTCTTATGATAAAGCCTGACTGTTCCCACTAAGTTTTCTTAACTTTCCTGACCTGACCTGAAAAATGATTGAAAAGGTAATGTTTGTAGAATATTAATTAGTTATTTCTTTTTTTAATAAGTTGGTATACATGTAGACAATTCACAATACTCCATAAGTATGCATTGTCACTTTTGTCCTCTCCAAGCATTCTTTTGTTGATTGTTCTTGATGATGACCAAGTATTACAGTAAGGATATTAGTCTGCAAGTCCCAAATATTCAGTTACCAAGAGTGCATTGTATCTGGTTACATACCACCAGGGTCCTCAGTTCTGATTATTAGCTGATTAAAGATAGCATAATGATAATTTTACAATCAGTTTTTTTGTTCCAACTCACTATCTAATGAGCTAATGGACTCTTTGAAAGTGAGTGAAATCTGAGTGTACATTTAAACATTGGACAGACTAAAGGTCCCCTGGAATTTATTGACAGAGTTAAAAGTCCAATTGTTGGTTGCAGCCTAAACCGGTCTTCCTTCTCTCTTGTATGGTCTTACCATCCCTTTCCTGTTGTCCCTGTAGGATGGTATGTCTTTGGCTATGAGTCATAGTGTGACACTTAAGCATGTAGCTGTTTTGCTTGGCATCTCTGTTCTATGTGAATAACCTGTACATGAAAGTGTACTTTTTCAGGTGGTTAGCAGCCCTGATATGTAGAAGAAAGCATGCAGAGTTTGGACTTAGTGCATTTGTAGCAATGTTTATTGATGATGTGAATCAAATTCATCAATTAAAGCTATGGACATGTAGAGAGTAGATATACCAGTGCAACAAGACCTCAAACTGACTTCTTTTGTTTCTCTTACTACAACTCTCTGACCCATACAGTATCAGATGACCAGGTCGGTCTGCACTCAGGGTATTTAAGTGCAAACATTGTGAACTGTTCTCATTTAAACCTGATTAACTTAGGAAGTCTGTGGAGCAAATATGTTGGTTAGTTAGATGAAAAAGGAAAATTACTGATTTGCCTTCTCCGCTGATATTTATTGCCAATGATCATATTTTTGTCTCCTTGAATGGTTGTGTCAACCTAATCGGGATGTTATTTTTTTATAGGATGGACCTTGTAACCTCCTCAGTTTGAGCGGCATTGTGAAGTTCTACTCCAATATCAGGACCATTGTGGAAGAATTTGAGGTAAGAATGATATGCGTTTTCCATAGAGGATAGATGTTGTAGTAAAATCTAATGCGATGATTCTGATGACCTGTAATCTTGGGGAACACTGCACCTTTCCTTCCTTCAAGGAACTATATTCTAGTGAGATACAATAAGAAAAAAAAAGCAGAGTTTCATACCTACATGATACAAAATAAAATTTATCAGGCTCTTCAAGATTTGCACAAAAATTGTTCAATATTAAACTAAAAGTGCAACAAGAATCTGAAAGCAGCATGATCCTGAGAAGATGGAAGATGTTTTGCATTAAAGATATGGTTGAGTACATTCAACAACATGATCGCTTCAGAAATCAACCTTGTACTGTTGCCATCTAGAATAATTGGACCAACAGCTATATCTGGACAGGAGTGATGAACTGTTTGTACCCTTTATTCTGCAGTCACTCCCAATGCCGATGCCAAAGTCTTCTGACATCCCTCCAGGTACTGAGGACAAGAACAGATACATGAATGTGCTGCCAGGTAGGTGTGCAGAAGTACTCAAGTGATATATATTTTGCAATTGTTAGAATTAGGGTCTTTAGGAAGAACAGTGTTTGCGGGTGACTTAAACATTTTTTATATTAAAAAAAGGCATTTAATAGAACTTGTTGGACTGAAGCTGCACAAATTATGCCCCTGGGCCTTATTGCAAAAGGTGAAAGTTTGCATGTGCATAAATAGCTGAAAGCTAGATAAAACATTTAGAATACTTTGCAACATTTAGAATCTACTTATTGTTATTCCTTCCCTTTGTCCCAGAAAGAACAGAATGATTAAGCCTGGAATAGCCTTTTAAAGCAAGTTCAAAGCAATGTTACAAAAGTAATGAGGAGACTTGGCATGGCACAGCTAAAGTCAGAAATCGCTGCTGTCCAATACCTAAAAGCTCAGTTTTAGCCTTCTCTGGACAGTCGCCAATACTGTTACATGGGCATGGGTTGAGATGAAAGAAACCTTTGTCATACTTCTTATTCGCTCAAAGGCAACATACCTCAGGCACAAGAGTTTTATATGGTTAACATTCAAAAGTGTTTGAATCACTGTAATTCTAAACTGAATTCATTCAAGGGAAACCAATGGTAAAAGCAAGAATGTCAGATTGATTGCCTCAAAGGCACAGCTTGGCATCCAAAATGTGGGCACAGTCAAAGTCCAGCAAGAATAGAAGAAATTGAAACATAGTTCAAAGTTCCAGAAAAATCAAATAAATCTGATTACTTCTTTTGTGCATTATATCTCATACTCGCCCTGGTGGTATAATAGTTTGGATCATGTTAACACTGCTATGTTTCTCTCTGTACTTTTCTGTTGACTACTGTAATATGTATTAAGTCATCTATTCTGTTGAGGACTTCATTTCACAGTAGAAGGAGAAAAGGTTTTGTAATGTCTTAAGTTCAATCACAGTGTTGAACATTGATACATCAGTAATGCATTGAAAACCCACATCTGAAGTGTCATGAACTCGCCAATGGGAACATTTCAAGATACTTAGACAGTCACACTCTATTAAAGTAAATATGACTCAATTATGTGTTTTGCAACATTCTCTCTTGTAGGATTTCTTAAGAGCTTTGTGAAAATGTTGCAGCATATAGTTCTATAGAAGGATGTGTTTACTTGAATTGCAGGTCAACTTTGATCCTTTAATATAAATGTGTGTTGTTTTTCTGCAGTTGTTCAGACCAGAGTTCCCTTACTGAAAAGACCAGGCTTTCCTCACTCTGACTACATCAATGCCAACTTTGTTACAGTAAGTTGCACAAGCTCTCAAAAAACTATCACTTAAGGCTTCTTCGAATACATGTTCAACTGTAAAAGGATGGGACCAACAAAGATATGAACTATGTGTTCAAGATTAGAAAAGAAAAACTAAAACAGGTAGAAGTGGACTGAAGTTACTTTTCATACATAGTTGTTGCTATATCAGATTTATGAGGATTTATATTTCAGTCTTCAAAACATTTTGTTAGCCCCTTCAACAATAGTTTATTTGCAAGGAGGCCCAGACAACATATGAAAATTATCACATAATTATTAACAGGAAACATACATAGATTAGCCTGTATGACTGTAATATTGTAACATTATTTATGCATTTGAAAGCAAAGTGCTGATTATAGTACAAACTTTTTTCAGGGTTATAAGTTCCAGACCAGGGCCTACATTGCCACCCAGGCACCCCTGGAGCAGACCTGCGAGGACTTCTGGCGGATGGTGTGGGAACAGCAGTCTCCAGCCATCATCATGCTGACAGACTTTGAGGAGCAGGAAGTGGTCAGTGTGGCACATTTGCCAGCCTTGTTTCATAAAACTGGCTTTGGTTAAACAGAATCGGTGGGATGGACTTTTCGTAACGAGTTTACTCAATGCAAAGTCAAGACACCGCATAAGTTGGTGGGAGATATAGGTGGCTATGCTAGAAGATGGCAATAAACGTTCATTTTGAAGGCTTGTGGGTTATTTTATGGGGGGAATCACTTGTCTAGGAGAGGGTTGGATAATTTCACAGTGGAAAGAACTTGTTTCTGTGAACTTATTTTTAACATGTATAGAGAGAAAATGGGAAAATGTTATCTTTTTGTAAAGGCAGACATCATATCTATCATGTTGTGCTTGTAATAACAGCTGACTGCCATTGTTGATGTGGCCACCTCAATGACATTCCTGGTTTCTTTGTCATGTCTCCTTAACACATTCCTTTAACCAATCATCATGCCCTTGTGCTCTCTTGAAGCCCTGGCAGGATGGTCTTAAATGCTAACTATCGCTTGTCCTACTTTCCCCTTGTTTCTAGACAAAGTAACTTTTTTTTTACATAAGGCCATGTTGATTTGATTATATGGATGACATCCGCGCTCGCACCAATTTTCGGCCGTTTCCAAAAAAAAAAAAATTTTCGACCACACAATAAATTGTGCAAAGCAGCTGTAAAATGAGCAGAAATATTCTGTAGATTGAAAAAAAAGGATCAGAAAACAGATAACTAATGCCATAGAATGCCAAAATGAATCTAAAGTCAAAGAGTAAGATGTGAAAGGACAGAAAGAAAAAAATCTAGTTGGTAGGGGGAGGTACCAGTACAGAAAATTCAGGTATAGGTCCCGTTCAGGTCCAGAGGATCATTTCCAGGTCCGGACCTGGACCTGGACCTGATTGTATGTGGAAACTTGAAAACTGGCAATACTCAAAACAATGGTAATTGGTCAATTTTTCTACAAAGGAATCTGTTTGGTGGATTATTGGACTCCCACTGGCATTTGAAAGTCCCATCTCCGTGTAATAAAGGCTAACTGTCTCTGTACCTTTGACTGTAGAAACTTGGTATAAGGTCTCATTGATGAGTTTCTTCTTCCCATAGACTTCTATGTTATAATTCGTGGTTTAAATGGGCGCGTTCATAATGAAGCTACGTGAAATTTCAGCAGATTTTTCATTCTTTGTCGAGCACATTTACCCTATATCGTGGGAAAAAATTGCCAATGTAAACTATACATAGAAACTTTTTTTATAGCAATTACAAACTACGATTAGTCAATCCCCACAAAAGGCACTTTTTCGCTGCTATTGTACAACCGCACCACTCAGAACCCACGACTGTGTACCTCCGATCTAGCGCGCGGCTGCCAAACTTTACCTGCTTATTTCTTCAGTTAGAAACAAAATTTCACCAATCTAACTTTTGATATCAGTTCCGCTGGCTAAAAGGGAATTTCTCACCGCTAAAAACATGCGTCTATACAGCCGTTCAGTTTTTGGCTCGGATCTCTTTTAGGGTCCCCACTAGCGGAGTAATACATCAATGAGACCTTAAGTTTAATGTATTATTAAAAAAATCTATCAAAAGAAAGAATGTCGTTTTCTTCATCATCTCTGAAAGTTTGGGTGTCTTACGTTAATGAATTAGCCTCTGGGAGGTAATTAAGTACGAGATCATGATAGGCATGAAAGCGCCACCTAGCGGCGGACAAAGGCCAAAGTGCAAAGGCGTCGAGACTGACGCTTTTGACGTGTCGCAAAGACTCATTAGATCAGTCTGTGTATGAGTTTGACTGAGTAGTGTTCTCTTTGTGACTTTGTCTTTGTTTAATTGGAATATATCTCAAAGAATAGTCGTGTAAGGGATATCGGCACGACAGGCACGAAGAGATTCATCCGGATCTTTCTACGTAAAATAAACGGTTCTATAGAGGATCGGGTGAAGGTACTATAGCTCATAAAGTCAAAACAGAGCTTAACGACTAGAAATTAATGTTAGCTGCGTTTCAAGCTCCCTTATACCAGAGGCGGGCAAGCCGAACTGAGCCTTTCTGATTGGCCTTTTATAGGTGTCGCATAGCCCGGGGTTTGGGGGGGGGGGGTGTTGGAGGGGCGTTCGAGAGAAGGCGGCGATTGCAAAAAATAGCTTGGATGTAGTTTGCCTCAAGAAAGATAGCTTTAGAACCTTACTCCTCTTTCAAATGGCTTCTATATCCAGTAGAGTGTGATACAAGAAAAATAACAATAGTAACGCCCCTTGGAAATGTAGACCCGTCCGTTACCATGGTAACGGAAATAGGTACACGGCGTAATCTGCAGCCAAAAAATGCAGGGTGGCGCCCGGTTATAAACCCTTTTCAAATTTTTGCTCCAGTGCTATTCCTTGATTTTTTATGAATATTTTTCATTTTTATTTAAGGTCTCATTGATGAGTTTCTTCTTCCCATAGACTTCTATGTTATAATTCGTGGTTTAAATGGGCGCGTTCATAATGAAGCTACGTGAAATTTCAGCAGATTTTTCATTCTTTGTCGAGCACATTTACCCTATATCGTGGGAAAAAATTGCCAATGTAAACTATAGATAGAAACTTTTTTTATAGCAATTACAAACTACGATTAGTCAATCCCCACAAAAGGCACTTTTTCGCTGCTATTGTACAACCGCACCACTCAGAACCCACGACTGTGTACCTCCGATCTAGCGCGCGGCTGCCAAACTTTACCTGCTTATTTCTTCAGTTAGAAACAAAATTTCACCAATCTAACTTTTGATATCAGTTCCGCTGGCTAAAAGGGAATTTCTCACCGCTAAAAACATGCGTCTATACAGCCGTTCAGTTTTTGGCTCGGATCTCTTTTAGGGTCCCCACTAGCGGAGTAATACATCAATGAGACCATAATTGACTATAAACTCTACTTGATTTCGTTCTTGTTGTCTTCTTGGCCCCTGGTAAGACCCCAAATGCCTGCCGACATAGTGTGTCCATTTTGTAATTGGCGAAACCTGTTCCTCTGATTTTTTTCAGGTCTGTTTTTTTTTGGGGGGGGATTGGTCCAGGAAGAAAAAAAATGTTTTGCACCCATATCATGTACACCTAGCTGTTGGTATACCATACTATGTGTGTTTAGTCCTATGTTCAACCTTCCTGGCCACTTTGATTTCATACTGAAGGCAGCTTTTTTTTTTGGCCAAACTTTTTTTTTTATTCGCTCGCTTGCATCAGTTTTGGAGTTCCCGGAGGATGTCATCCATATAATCAAATCAACATGGCCTAATGAGAAGACTTAGTTTTCTAAGAGACCTTACTAACATCAAGCTACAAGTTTCTTCCATCACTAACCCAACAATGTTCTCTCTCTGTCTACCTTCTGCATGTATTCCTGGTGTCTTCAGATGGGAGATGAAAAGAAGGTAAAACATAGAGATGTAGTGAAATGATTAGCACAAATCATGACCAAATGAGAAAAATTGTAAAATGAACACATTGATGGCCAAATTGTGCAAAGATTTGAAGCTTGTCAATTACAAATAAAGGTAACAAAATTAAACAAAACTCGACAGCCAACTGCTGCTTGGTGATATTGAATTGTTTCACATTTGCATGCAATCAACCATCTGTCCAACCAGACTGCAGTACCAACTACTAATGCTAAGTGGAGCTGCAGGACAGTACCATTGCAACAAGTTTTAGAACTGGGGTGTCAAAGTAGTGAAAGAAATTAGTGGCACTATGAAAAAAAACATCCAGCAAATCTTTGCCTTCTAATATATAACACATGAATATTAATCATCATCACACAAACTGATTGCCTAAGAATTGCTGCAGGTCATTATATATACATTGTAGTCTGTTAACGCTGATTTGGAAGCAATTCACGTGTATGTCAGCTACACTTCTAGCACACTACAGGAACCTTTTGTAAGGTGAATGTTTCATATCTGTTCCAGCCAAAGTGTGCCCAGTACTTCCCTCTGGACGAGGGGCTCCACAACACCCTGATGTTTGGGGACTACTCAGTCACCACGAAAAAGTCATGCCGGAGGAAGGGATACAGAATCACTACTCTGCAGTTAAAGGACTTGGAGGTATGGGCCGCTGTACCCCCTGTTTTCACTCAACCCTTTGGAATACTAAGTACATTGTACATTATCTGGTCTAATTTTGACAAGAATACATGCCTTTTTGTTTAGGTTTGCAAATCTAAGTAATGCCAGGGTCACATTTTCAAACTGGGGCCCGGCCGGGCTACTTGTGGGAATAAATTGATGAAAATGTATATCCAGAAATGTACACAATGATTTATATAATTTTTTTATGTTTTGTGTGTTTTGTTGTCTTTCATATCATACTTTTCATTCTGGCAAACTGCCAGGCTGGGCAATTGTTTGGAAATGTGTCCTAACATAAGGGTGTCGGAAGAATTAGACTGTGTCAGGGTTTTCAAGACATGCAATAATTCAATGTCCCAGATAATACCTGTGAAGGTAGAATTGTTCAAGTCCCGTCTCTCACCCATTTCAGTTCAACTTATGTCGTGAAGTCACCCACTACTGGATGACGTCATGGCCAGTGTTTGGGGTCCCGCGGACAACTGCCCACATCATCCACCTGCTGCAGGATGTGCGAGTCACGGTCAGGGCTAGGGAAGTCCTCCACTCTAAAGCTGGGCCAGTTGTGGTGCACTGCAGGTACTTCTGATTCTCATGATTGATGCCACTTACCTGGGTCAGACGCAATCATTAGTCAGTCATAGACTTGGATTCATGAGTGATGGACAATTTTCTGAGGAATGAGGAGAATCACCAACAGTGTTAATTCTAATGACATATCATG
>NC_049980.1:15648718-15649498 GCF_000003815.2 Branchiostoma floridae | reverse complement strand
TTAAGACACTATGGTACAGTTTCATCAACATATATCATCAAGAAGAGTTTAACAACTTACCACAGGACTTTTGTTAGAAAATCCATATTACTTGTGCATACATACAGCAGGAATCGCTTGAAAGCATTCAGGTTTTTTTTGTATGTTCTGTAAAGGAAGACAGAAAATTTACACCTTGTCTCCTTGCAGGCCCTGAGCCGTTATGCCAAGAAGCTGATGAAGTTGGAACAGGGTTCTGAGACATCTGAGTCAGAGTCTGATGAGGAGCTGGACTGGGTCGAAGGGACTGCCTAAGGAAACAAAACTTCCACTTGGTCCAATTTTGTAGAGAAAGAACCCTTACTTAACAAGGTTAGACAAATATCTGAAGGTTTCTTTGTGAACATCAATGTAAGAAAGGACAGTGTTGTTCAGTAAGGTAGTGGTTAAAAATACTCATTATTAACTCAGTTTGTCCTTGGATATGGAAAGATTTTTGGTCGTTTCAGTCTTGCCATGATGGATCTCTAAAATCAGATGGGCTTATGTGGAATTTGAAAGCCACCAGTGTTACTTCTGTGATGTGTGCTTGTCATAAAAGGACTGAGTCTCAACTAAGAGCCATGAGCTGATCATTCAACAATAATGATATTGACCATGTGTGCAATACCCATAGAAATCCCTTGCCATTGTTCTGAGTCACCTTGTGTGGTGTTCATGCCAGATAAAGAAAGGAAAGTAAAAGTTACTTTTATATGACATGTACTTCACTTCAAAATGTTTCATTTGAGGTTTGGAATT
>NC_049980.1:15640150-15648471 GCF_000003815.2 Branchiostoma floridae | reverse complement strand
ATCTTGCTCTAATCCTCAGTACATGTATAGCTATTCTGTGTGACAGCAATGTTTGTATGTGTCCTGATGGTGTATTTGTTGTCCCATATGATGGGATGTTATTCACTGGTGTCCTCACAAGGCTGTCAACAGTACTTTCCTTTTTGTCTTTATCCTGATTTTGTTTAATGAAAAATCCCCCTGGAATAATAATGGTTGTACAAAACCATGTGGATGTTTGGCATGGTTTAATCAGAATCAATTTCTATGTCATGATGTGCCTTTTTTGCCTGCAAAAAATGACAGGATGAAAGCTCTCTGGCATGGGCAATGAAATTCAAATGCTAGGATAACAGACACTATTTTGTCGTATGCCTTAGATGTAGCCTTTACATGATTCTCAGTAATAGATAAGTCGCAGAACAAAAGAAGTTGTTTCGTGTTAACACATCACGAATATATAACGTTCAAGGAGGTTAAATAACCACCTTGGCATTTTATTTGGAAAGCACATGACCAGTTCATAGAAATGTCAGGAATTTTCTTAAGATTCTGACCGTGCCATAGTTAGTGTGCATTAGATTATGAAAAAGATGCAGGTAAGACACATAGGGTACAAGCCATGGTGTGAGATACATTTTCATACCTACACGTATGCTACTTTTATTATACTTAACTGTATATTCTTCATGTGAATAATTCATTTCAAAATGATAGAATACAAAAGAAATACATGTACTGTGTATAGCTACCCTTAATATTTCGATCAGTTTTTAATGAGCTCCTGTGTTCTATAACATAAATAAAAGACATTGAACATGACAGAAAATGATGCGATGGTAAATTGTTGATGTCACTTTCAATGTTTCATTGATATGACAAGAAGTAGACCAAAAGTTCCAAAGGATGTTATATTGGAAGTGACAATGTGTAAATTTGCTGCCAAATTGGCTAATATTGTAATATAATCATTCTGTTGATATGTATGTTATTGCTTGACAATGATTTTATTTCCACAATAGCCTGTATAGTATTTTATTCTGTGATTATGAATACTGCTTACCCAATAGTGAGAAACAAAAGAAAAACTCAGATAACTAGGTGCGCATGTTATTAACTTCAAAACCATCCATGTAACTTTTTATCGTTATGCCTTACTTCATACCTCCAAATACCAACTAGTTCACAGATAACCCAATATAGGTTGAGTGATGACCATTCAGTGCTGCAGTTATCATTAAAGTGTCTTATGATGAAATTACTGGTAGATCTACACTCTCTCCATTATATATGGCATATTTTTTTGAAAGCACGTATGTGCTATGTATGCCAAAGAATTGATATCCCCAAGGAGGTTATATTCAGAATATAACCTCCTTGATATCCCATTGTATCATCGCTGTACAATCAATATTGGTGTATTATTGAGTATAATCTATTTTTGTATTGAATCACATGACAGCAAATTGGGTTCTTTCAAATGAAATGAAGTTGTGCCAATTCTATTGTGTCAAAAAGTTGTAATCCACTAACATTGTAAATACTGAAAATACATGTATATTTTATTAAAATTGTAAAGTAATCTATACTTTTCTGGTGCATGTGATTATTTGCTTTAATGTTCAGCTAATTGTTGGTAGGAGTTTCTTCTTGTTTTAGAATTTACATTGGAAAGGCTGCAATTTTCCCCCATAGTTTGGGCAAGAAACAAAGCCCTTCTTCCATGAGGTTTTGATCTTTCCATATTTTCTACAATAGCCCAAGGTGGTCAGTGGAAACTGATTGAAATTGATGTAAAACATTATGGAAGTGAAAGAAACAATTATTATGTCAATTATGAAAACCACTTGAGGTCAATGAAATATAATCTATGTTGATATGTGGTCACCATAGACAACCTCTTTGTTATAGATAGGTGTCAGTGGGAGAAATTATCTCTAATAGTGATCACCAACAAGCGGTCACATTGTTCATGTAGTCCTAACATTAGTCCATGTTAATTTGATTATAAGGATGCCATCCTCTGAGAACCCCAAAACTGATGGGAGCATGCGAATAAAAAAAGTTTGGCAAAATAAATGTTCTTATGACTAACCATGCAAAGTTTGGTATGCCAAATAGATTCTTCATTTTGTTCTTTCACATCTGCTACTTCTTTGACTTTGGAATGGACTAGTATGGCATTCTATGGTCTTCTATGACATTAACATTAGTACATTGTATCCATTTTCCAATATTTCTTGCAACCTATAGCATAGTCATTTGCTCCTTTTATAGCTGCTTTGTTCGATTTGATTTACATGGCATTTTATGGTTGAAATAATTTTTTTTTGGGGGGGGGGGAATGGAAAAAAAATTATGTGTGCACACAAGGAGGTTAAAACACCTTCTTGTGTGCACGGATGTCATCCATATGTAGAGGTGGTTAAGTTGAGCAGACAAGCCAACATGCTCTGAAGTCTATCTTAGAGCGGGCTCAGGCAATGATTAACGGTGAATTAAATGGCTCATAATGCTTAAAGGGACATAATGTAGAAATATGGCGCCAAAATTTCAAATGTTCTGAACTTGAAAATCTCCATTCAGATTGACATTTGCAACTTATTTCTAACTTATCTGCGTCATTTTATCACATTTCTAGTGCTAATTAACAACGTCAAAGTAAGCCGCGACCAAATTCACCGACCGTAGATTTCCGAATCGACCGTTGCAGTCGCAGATCTTCGGAGCGTAGCGGGACTTTCAACAAACTTCAGTAATGATTCAAGGGAACCACCGAACGCGTTCTAAAGCGCACTGTGGCTTGCCGGCGAGTTGAATAAAATGGCGGACAACTCAAGCGGCGGAGGGAAGTGCGCATATTTCAAGACATTCTCACGGCTCAACAAAGCCGTATCCATACGTTGTAAATATTGCTATGCAGTGTAATAAGGTAGACTCAACTCATTATGTAGAGAAATGACCGAAAACAGTGACTTTAATTTTACATTATGTCCCTTTAATGGAAAAAGGCATGCAGACCTCATGTTATGGCACTCGGCAGAATGAAAAAGACGGTGCTTCAGTGTGAGGGCCGCTAGGAGCGTAATTTACTAGTATTCAGGCTACCCCTTTGCCACCCCTTTCGCCACCCCCCTTACCATGTTTCCTAATATATACGGCACTGTTGCATGCTGGGTGGAACTCTGCGGGACGGGGTAGGTAGAAGCAACAAAATGGCGGCGCTGGAGGAGGGAGGAAAGTACGGACTCTCCTGTTCCCGGCCCGCGGAAACTCCAAAATCAGCCGTCCTCGTCAGATTAACCGACTCAGCGCTCAGAGCGCTAGAAGAGTATCAAACCTTGAAGGTAAGATGACAATACGCTGTTTCAGGAGAGCGTAGAAGGCAGACGTAACTTACCCGCGCATGGTACCATATGTACAGTCGACTAGCGTCGCTCCGACGTTTTGTGTCGAAGACCTCATACGTACAGGTTCTGTTTGTCGTACCAAGTGAACTGTAGCTTTGATTAAATATTTAGAGGGGAGCAGACCTTTCACGGTCATGACAAGCAGCCTTACACAGTCATCTGGGACGACCAGGGACCGACGGAAATTCCAGCGCAGATGCCGTCTGCATGCTGACACAGTATTCTATCTGTGTTACATTATGATGACAAGGGCTACTAGCAGGGTCTGCTTTCGATCTACCTTCAAGACTGGCGTTACAATGCTGCTATCATTGAGTTGAATTCCTTTTCTAGGTATGCCGTCATTGCTTAAAAAAATATGCCAAATCGACATAGTATCTTTCCCAAACAAGAATGTAAGAGATCCGGGTTTCCATCTTCAATATAGAGCTGTAGGATAATAAATGTTTGAACTATTAACATGATAAGATAGCCCCAACTTAACCACAAAATGTAATAACTTCTCAACAGGCCCATATGGCATTTTTATGACCAAGGAACGCATTCATAAGGCTGATAACAGTCGCCATAGACAAAGCTGTGCTGGAATATTGCGTACATTTGTTTCTGTGCAGGCAATTGGATCCCCTCCTTTTATGGCTTGGTGTGTAAGAGGATCTCCTAAAAGCCTTTCAGCCACTGCGCAATTCCTAGAAACCAGTTCTATTATAGCTGGTGCCAATACGGATAGATAGCAGAACTGCCTTGCAGAAAAGAGCCTACGCAAAATGTGCTCCTGACGTCACTTCAGAAGTGGACATGTTTGGGAATTTTCTCTTCAAATTTATTCTGAGATATGAGGTTGGTTCTGGGAATATACAATATGTAGATGGGCCCCAGGGGATAGGGATTTCCCCTGACATTACAGGAAGGGAAACAATAGACTGTTGCACCAAAATAGAACTTATGTCTTCTCAAGAGTAAACGCTGGTACATGATCACCTAGCACCTCCTTTTTCAACACAACTTTGCATATTTTCTCCAGAGAACTTACAGTATACAGGTTTTCTGTAAAGTAATTGAGCAATGATGTATTCTTGAATCAGGCTGAATGTAATTTTATGTATAATTATACTATGAAGTGAGTCAGTTCATTCACAAGCTTATTTTTCCCTTGCTAAAAACAGGTTTGGAATTTCTATAACTATCAAGTCAGTTAGGCCCCGTTCATGATACAAAAAATGAAAAGGTTCTATCGGTTACTATCGGTTAGGCCAGCTGAAACGGATAAGTTTTGTCATCATGGACGGTCCGAAACGGATCTGAAGCGATAGGAAACGGTTTGTTCGGAACCTCCTCGCGAGGTAGTATTGAAACGGTTTCTTCCTTATCCGGAATTGCGAATTTGTATCATGAACGCAAAAGCAGCGCGATCCGTTTTACATCCGGGCATGTGCGTTCATATTTGGTGGCGCCACGGGGCAAAAGTACAATTTCTAACCTGTCATTCGGGTGTTTCGGCCGCGTTTTCAATCGTACGATTCGTTTCTATAATCGGGCCACCTCTTGGCTAGCATTCCTGATATCGTAAGGGGAATGTGTCAGGAGCTCCAGTGGAAATGTCATAGCATGGCATATATCGGGACCACAATGTTTTCAGAGGCATTTCCAAGGTCATAACAGAACCCAGCTTCGAATTCAGTAAGACATTGGTTCAATTTCGATCAAAGACCAAAAATCTGACACAGAAGTACAAGTTTGGGCAAGATCACAACAACCTCAGGGGTCAGAGGTCGCATTACCTTGCCTTTTCAAGGAACTGAAACGGTTTGCAACTTTGCATCGTGAACGCAAAATGCAAACCGTTTCCTGTCGTTTGCTGTCGGATTTCCAGGCCTAACCGATAGAACCGTTTCATTTTTTGTGTCATGAACGGGGCCTTACATAGACAATCCATGCCACAGACTGTTTAACAGCAAGCAAGAAAGACAGGTCAGTCAGTGTTGGTTTTGGTGAGGCCCACAAAAGTGACAATAGTAGAAGTTTGCAATCCTGTTCATTACAAATGATGTTACAACCCTCCTTCCTGTTCACATAGAATTAACAAGTCACTACTAAGTTGTTAATTTATTCAATGTCAGCGTGATTACTGCCACTAGGAACAGATTATGAATGATCAGGCAAGATAAAGGGGGCAATGACCCAGCACCCAGCTGTTAAGTTGTCCCAATTATAGAAATGCTAATCCTCTGTCTCCAACCCATTCTCACCTGTTGCAACAACAGGGCTTGAAGTTTAATTTTGGGGAAAAGGTGTACTGTGCTAAAGCTTCAAAATCTAGGTGCACAGGAGATAGTGTGGGTGAACAACATTAAGTAGAATGCCAGCAAAACCTGATTGCAAACTGTAAAAATTTCAAACAAGTTAAGTAAGTAACGAAGGAGTGCATAAAGTGCATATGCAGTATTTTGAGCCCTGAAGGTGCATTGTAAACCAGCATTGCATGTCCTGATCTGGGAAATCTTCTCAAGCAGACATTACAGAGTTTGTATAGTCTACATGTAATTTAGATTTGTATGTAGTGGCAACATGCCCTTCTTAACTATGCTTTGTTTGAGAGCAACAGAAGCTGGTCTGGAGAAGTAGTCTCTCTGTTTCTGATACTCAGTCTTGTTTAGCTTTAGTCTGCTTCAACCGTCACTCACCAGCTGCACTTGAAGCTAACTAAAGGTAAACAAACCTGGATTTCAGATTATAAATAGCGTATGTTGCATACAAAAGTTTTCTTGTCATTCCCTACATTCCCATCTGTATTGTATTGTACAGTTAAAAGCCTTGTGAGTAATGTAATGACTGAGACAAATGAACAGACAACAATTTTAGATTCTTATACAATTCTGTCATGTAGTATGCATTAGCTACATACAGTCCAAATTAAATACCAGTGGTGTGATAAGAAGTAAAATATGCAACTTGGCACAGAAGGTACTTCATGTACAAGGTGTATATTGCAGGCCAACTGAAGCTATTACGAAATATGACCCCAATATCAGATCATTTACTGCACTGATAAGAAGCAACACACCATTCTGCTATTTCCTCTACAGCAATTTTTTGCTGCCTATATTTCATCTCAGTTTTAAAGATATCACTTCCATTGTCACTACTCCTATTTGTTTGTAATCATTCCTTTTCCCTTATTTCTGAGACCAAAGTCCTCTGATTTTTGCAGCAGTCAGCTTCTTCTAAAGTTGTTTTGTTTAATTTTTATTGTTGTACTTATCGGATAAGACTTTGACCTGGAATGTACTAAGTTATTGATGCCGGTCAAATATCATACCCGAGTTGTTACTAGTACTACTGGCTTAACAAAATTCTTTGTCTTATCCAATAATTTTTGTGATAAAGAACATTTTATAAAAAAAAAGAACATTTTATTTTTATAAAACCTTTAGGTCAAATATTGTACTTGAGTTGTGACTACTAGCTTATCAAAAGTTCTTTTTCTTAACTTCCTCTAACCTGGACCAATAATTTCTGTGATCAAACAGGACTCTAAATATGTTAGACATTGTGAATGTGAGGTTTTTAAGAGTTGGCAGGATTGAAGGACTGGTTACCTGGCATCAATTTGTTTGGGTGGGGATGTGGCCAAGTTGGAAAGGTTAGGCAGATAAGGTTGACTGGGATGGTACCAGGATGATATGCTTGAACCCTGGCACCGTGTATGTCCATAAACAACTGCTGTGGATCTTGGATAACACCTGACCTTACACCTATTAAAGTTTGTCTAATAAATCCTTCTCTGGCATGTTAGGCCATCCTTGGTTGATTCACATCATAATACTATAATTTCTACTAGTACATTAGTTATGCAAGGGAGACATCTGCAGTGAAAAAAGCTCCAGGAAGACTACCGGTAGTGATGTATCAGTCACTAATGGAGATCCAACCCAAACCAAACAACACACAGAGAAAGTTTAAACTTTAAAGATTTGTAGTACAGTAACCAGTAAAATTAATTGTTTTGTACAGGTACCAAGACATTTTCACTTCCCAAGTGACTCAGAGGAAATAAACACTTCCTACCAGTATATTGACTTGATAAAGTAGTGTTACAGTTTGTAAGCAATAGTGAAGATGACGTCAGATCATTTGTAAAATTTGTTTCATCAGCTCAGTTGTTTGGGATCGGTTTCGCAGACGACAGTAAATAGAGGCTGCTGACGGAAGCAGTGACGTGCAGAGCAGAAGGTTGTTTGCTCAAACACTGAAGGTTCAAAGATAGGGAAACCTTTCAATTAGTAACAGGGAAATGTGATGATCAGTGAATTATTCTTTTCTCTGTCATTAGAAGACCCTGTGTGGTTTTCTATCCTGGCATTGTAGCAAGTTCCATGGTAGGAGGGCTGAAAATATAATCTTTAATTGAAATGAAATCAAGGAGGTTCAAATATCATTATGTGACTAGTCACTAGATTTTGCCTTCCAAATTTGTATGATATACCCTACCCTCTACCAGTATCCATGGGTAAGATGAAAAATGAGACAATTTGCCAGTTAGCTGGCCAAGGAGTAGGACTGCATAAATCAGGTACAAGTATAGGTACAAATAGAGAGGTTTAGGTACAGGTCTGTACCTGTATCTGTCTGTACCTGAACGATTTGACATGTATTCTCCTGAAGTTCTTCAACAATGACAGAACCCTTGATAATGATAGGCTGTTGACAACTTGTCAAGGAAGGAAAAATTGCTCCTGCTTGTATAGTAGTAATTATCTAACGTGGCAAATGGCCTGCTAATACTTGTAATAGCAACCGGTGCCTACCAGTACATTAGTAGATTACATTACTAGTTGATACTTAGATTAGCATATGATATTACAAGTCAACATGTAAATTAATCTTTTGTCTTCAACCTGCTTTCTGCCTGTATAAAGCTTCCTCTGTCAG
>NC_049980.1:15621895-15640050 GCF_000003815.2 Branchiostoma floridae | reverse complement strand
TTTGTAGTTCCATAGAATTTGAAACTGGTGTAATTCATTTAAACTCACAGAAAAGGCAACAGTTTATTATTGAAAAGTATTGCTTTTGTGTAAATCAACTGAAACCACCAATGATCCTAACAAAACAGTGGGGATTCTCAGCAAATTAACTACTTGCTACAAGGGTCCTTTTGTCATCTGATATCATTGTCTCTTATCAAATTTGCATGACAATTGGTTGGATGGACACCTGTATGTCCTATCAGCTGTTGTCTTAGAACTATTCAGGCTTTCTATGAGCTGTCTTGCAGATCCATTCATTATGGTATTGAAGCTATTTAGTTGTTTAAATGTATGGTTGTATGTATTTACGGTGATTCCTAATGATCAGTATTTGTGGCAACATACACAGATAATTAAGTCAGATCAAGGAGGTTATAACTTACATAGGATTATCTAACCTCCTTGGTCTGATTGGCATACTGAACTTTACACAACACGAGTTTTAGATCTGGTATAGACCAACCACATTTGGGTATGAAAAAGGTAAACTGTAAATCACCATTAATGTTCACTCAGTCACTGAGTCACTCAATACAGTGTTTATATGATTGTCATGAATATTCATTAGGACACATCAGGAAAAGATGAGGAGGCTAGTATCACTATGACTACCAGCTTTATAGTTTGATGAATGTCTTTCTGAAAGCCATGTGATTAGTATTGTTTCAAACATCAGGCAATAGCTTTACAATCCGTAAACGTTCATGCTATTCCATGAAGGTTTCAGTTAATATAGATGCTGATATTAGGACTTTATAATCATGTAGTCTGTCAATAGCTTTGTTGTCTGTGTCTGTCCCATACCTCGTCACACCCTCAAAGAAAAGTGGCAAGGGGAAGATTTGAGCAGCTTTTCATCAATAGCTAAAGGCTCAAACAAACAATTCTGATTTTCAGTGTACATGCTTTTGTCTAGCAGAATGGATGACCAGAATTGTCTGTTTCAGCTCACTTATGTGTGGTCTTGGATTTACAAACTGTTCTCAATCAGACATTGTCATGTTGATTTGTGTTATTGACATTTGTCTTTTTGTCAATTTTTACAGGGAACTCACCAAAAGCCAAGTATTCAATTTAGAAACAATGAAGGGGTGAGTATGGCAAAGAAGCTTTAGTTCAGGAATATGATCTAGTTTGATTGTCAGATGCTACTGCCATCTTCCTTGTACTCTTCTTAGTTGAAATGTAGTCTTAGCTTTAGCAGTCTGATCTGTTTGGTTGAAAAAAAATTCTTATTTTGTTATTTGTGAAAATTATTGTGGATGAAAGGTGTGTAGTTTCTTGTTCCTAACGATTATCTGTGAAAACTATTTGTGCAATAAGTTGTCCCATGTATAACTTAACTATGTAAGTTTTCTGTAGTATTACTTAACTGTGAGCAAATTATTTTTGCAATAAGTTGTATGAGTTGTCCCATGTATAAGATGAATTTTTGTCCCTAGTAGAAATACTATCAACTCTGAGCAAGTGATTGTGACAATAAACCAACTTTTTTGTATGCAGGTTATTATAGTCCCTGTTAGGAAAAGTGCAGACAACCCCCAGGGAACAAAGACTTTTAAATTCACCCTATCCTCTGCACAGCAGGGTGTTACAGAGTGTGTGCAACAAGGACGCAGAAGGTGAATATCCTTACTTCGTAATGTTTCATTTTTGTAGTCAAAACTGCCCAAGAAGACCACTCAGGGGACTGATAAAGTCTGGTCTGTGTGGACAGATGGTCACTATAGACAGTATTCTTGATGCATCTGTCAATAGGAAAAATTATGTAATTTAAGCTATGGTCACATTTTCGTACCGAGACCCGAACGGAATGTTTGAGGAAACAAAAAATTTAAGTTTATATCAATGAATATGCACAATTTGAATAATCTTTGGTATGTTCAGTGTTATTCGTTGTTTTAAACATTATAGTTTCATACTTTTTGTTCTCCAAAACTACCTGGATGGGCCCCGGATTGGAGATCGGACTCTAGCATTAGACTTTTAGAGGGACTACCAAAAAGTAGTCACATTGGCCAGGTGGTCCTTAAGTAGAGGCGGTCCCTTGTACAGACTTGATTGTATCATTTTATTGGTTTGGCCAACATGTAGCTGAGTCTGTCCTTTGAGTGAAAGGCTTTCATCATCAAGTGTGTGGAACTGATGGGTTCGGCCATCAGGCAGCAGGCTTTAGCCTTCTCTTATCAATAATTCATGCAGCAGGCTTTTACATGATGGTGTGTTCTCATGGAACCCTGGACTGAAACTGTGACAGAAATTCTACAAAAGATTGGACATACTAGTATTCTGTCTGAGTCTGACAGATTGCAACACATAACCAGCAGACTGAAGCTTTCAGAACGCTGGCCTCTGGGCTGGGAGTGGACTCCTCAAACTTGTGGAATACAGGTGGAAGTGTTACCCATTTGTAAACACATAAAACCACTTCTGCAGCTCTGAGTTGTAGCATTATCCTCATTGGAGAACCTGTACGTGTAGAAACATGATGAATTATGCAATATAACCAATGAAAACAAAGAATTCCTTGATTAGGATGCCAAAAATGAGGTTACTGTTATGCAAAAATTCAACATCACAGGTCTGTTGACTACAAGGAATTAGACAGTGGTTTGTCTGTTCATCCAACAGTGTCTGACTTGCTAATAGGTTCCATTTTGAAGGTTGCTTGAGGTTAGCATGTTTGCAGTAATGGAAGACAGGTGTGGGTGTGGGTAACCAGGCAGGTCACAGGCCCAGACACCTGTGAGAAGTGGAAGGCAAGAATAATGAATATGAAACTAGAGTTCGGCGACCTCATACCTCCATGAAAATTTAGAGCTTTCATAAATTTCATGCAATTGACTAACACATTAACATAATTTATGCATGGTGTTGTTCATCATTGACTAACGTACACATGTCACAATTATAAAATTCCCATTATGAATCATAAAGTGGTTTTGCAATTTTTTACATAAATTATGCAAATAAAGTCCTCATTAACATATTACCGTATCTGCTTATATTTCACCTATCATAATTAGCATGTGTTAGATGTATTGAGGTCCAGTTATTGAAAACAATGGAACTATACAGTTTCCTCATTAATTATGCAAATTAAGTCCTCATTTGCATAACATGCATATCATTATGAACATCTTTGCCCAAGCTACCTGCATGCTTAAAATGATGGCAATCCGTCGTTCCTTTCCGCAGTTATCCTCTTTGAAGTGTCTTGACAAAAATGCCCCTGCAGTTCCACAATTAAATGTTAGGGGACTGAAACTTGCCCCAATTTGTCATGGCACTAAAAGCTATCTACCACCTAAATGTCAAGACCATAGCATGTCTGAAACAAGAGATACATTGAAAAAACTGCTATTATAGAATATTCTCATTAATTATGCAAATGTACTCCTATTTTGCATAATTAGTACTTTATCGTGTACAATACTGTCTAAGGTACCTACATACCAAAAATCATGAAAATCCTTTGTTCCCTTCTTGAGTTATCCTCTTCAGAAGTTTTTGACAAAAATGCCCCTGCTATCCCAAAACTAGACGCTAGGAGGCCCAAACTTATGTCATTTCTTCCTGAGCACAAGAGCTATCTAACACTCAAAAATCGTGACCATAGCATGTTCAGAACACCGAAATAGCAAAGCCGGAAGTTGCGCTGCTGTACCAAGGGGAGCCGCTAGGGGGCCCAAAATCTAATCATTTCCAGCTTTTATCACACACTACCAACACACCAAGTATGAAACCAATCCACCCAGCCATTCATGAGTTATCTTGTTTACACACACACACACAAACACACAGACAGACAGACAGACACACAAACGCAGGGTAAAATATAACCTCCATGACATTTCATGGAGGTAATGACATGTTGGGGTAGACACACAGGAGCGGAAGTGCTTAGGCATTTTTGGCATTGACTGTCAGGACATTTTTTGGCACACTTTTTGGTCTGGTTGATTTGGCTTGCTATCTGATAAGATAAAACAAGTCATTCCTTTCCTCTTCAAGAGCAAGGGGAAAGACAAAACTATATACAGTACATGTACTTGTGAATTCATTCAATCAATTTCAATATGATTTTATTTCACAGTAGAAGGGAAAAAAGTTTTTGTAGTGTTTAGAATAAAGGAGTTTTTTGTAGTGTTTAGAATTTGCTGTGCAAACAGTAGACATACGAGGGAGACATTTGCATTGTGATAAATTTGTGGTCCAGAGTTTTAAAAACCCGCAAAAGTTAAAAGAATTTACAGTATATGGTTAAGAAATGCCTCAATCACATATATTTGTGCCAAGAAACTTGGAAAAATGTCTGCTTGGAGACTAGTGTTTCTGTTAATTTCAGTAGCATGAAAGTGGATATTCAATGAGCAGTCCAACAAACTGTTTCAGTCTCATGGATTTGTAGTTATATGTATAAAAAATGTCTACAGTTTGAGCCTACAAAAGTATCTACAGTCAAAACTGCAAGAAGGCTACTCTGACAGAGGACCAATGGAATCTGGTCTATGGACAGGCGGTCAGTACAGACAGGATTCTTATTGCTTGTGTCAGTGGCCAAAACACCAAAAAGTAGTCACAATGGTCAGCTGGTCCTAATGTAGGGGTGGTCTCTTGTAGGGGAGGGGCTGCTAAATCGAATTGCCCATTCCCTACATGGTTAAGCCATGTCAAACAATCACTTAAAAACACATTTACCTACATTTCAAACCTCAAGTCTTTACCCCCACTGCAAAGCTGGATTTGTTAGGTTTGTTTTGGTTCAAAAAACCCGAGTTCAACTCCGGCATTTTAACGAGCTACAGCCAGATGATTGTCATGATGTCAGGATTGCACCCCCTCCCCTAATGGATCAGTCCATGTGCCAGTCTCGAATATGAAGGTCACTCATAGGTCAAAGCATGCCAAAGGTCACAATTTTTGGCAAGATTTTAAAAATATACATGCTTCAGTCACTCTTGCAGAAATATAGACCTTTGTGATCGAAATTTGCCCAGGGAAAAAAATTATCTAAAAGAAACAGGCTAAGGGTAGGCACTGGGCACTTTCTGCGCAGCTCCGGAAAACAACTCCCTCCCCTGTACAGGTTTGACTGTATACCTATATATGTACATATATTCTAATTGTATATGTGTTAACAAATGTATATGCTGCAGTATTGATTTTTTTAAAATACGATTGTGTTCCCAGTCTCAGTGATACCCAGCTACACCAGGTCAACAATATTCAGCAGAAGCTGACCGTCCACGCCACAGAGGACGTGTATCAAACCACCAGACAACGGGTCACTCAGGTCGAGGAGGAGTGGAAGAAAAACCAGTAAGTTCTTCAGATCAGGGGAGATTCTGGTGGCCATGTAGTAGGCATGTACAGAATGCTTTTCATGTGCAGAAGACAACCACAGTCGGGGTCTTGCATCCCCCCTCACAAAATTATAAGATACATAATCCATGGAGACACTAGTTCCTGCGTTTTGAGGAAAAATTTATGAAGTTATGTTTTCCCTCTGTTACTGCCAGGTTAATGAAGGGTCGCAGCCTCGCTGGTTTCTCCCCAGAAAAAAAGACACTGTCCTAGTTGTAAGTTTAAATATAGCATAGCCTAGATCACAGCATAGGGGGAGAGGGTACTCTGCTAGCTAGGTCACTGTAAGATTAGAACCTTATAAGTCAGGGATCCACACATGGTTTTACCTAAATAACAGAACCCAAGACTGTACTGTTTATTCAAGTGTTCTTGTCTGTGGCACCTTGGCCTTGCAATGACGTATTTTAGGCATTGCAAGCAAATACAGATACTGGCAGATTTGTCATGAAAACCTTCCTATAAGCATTGAGATATCCCTTCAAAAGCTATTGAAAATGCTGCATGCACTTAAAATGTTAAACGGGTACAATTCTCTGTGGCTGCAACAAATTACATTTCACCTTCAACTTCAAGTGAAAATGTGTGTGTTTGAGGCCCAGCTAGTGTAGCTGGCACAGAGAACGCTGGTTCTGTACATACCAGTACATAACCTAGAGATTAAGGTAGTTACCTCTCAGTCTCAGATCTGTTAGGAATGTGATTACTAAGCACATTCCAACCTTGAAAGCCAGGTTGTCAGAGCCAGACATCTAAGGTCATGTCTAACTACATGTACTACCTTTCATCCTTATCGCAGAAGTATGGAGCCATGTGCGGCATAAGTAAGGACCGTGGAAACAGCATCTAGAATAGAACAATATGGGGACAAGATGTCAGTTGTTCATATAAGTTTAACACCCCCTTTCCATTGGAAGCCGCTGTGTGATCAAATTTTCAAAGACAAAGAACAATCTTTTTTTTTACTCTTCTTTTTATGAAATCATATTGCTCTCAAGTCCAGGAAGATTAGCTACCTACTTTAATGTATGATTGCTAATGGGCTTAATAAAGTATAAAAGTATATTCCAATTTTAAATCAATGGCCACACAAATGTCATTTTTGCCAAAGTCTAATATATTGGTATCAGAGGTGCCAAAAAGGGTGAATAGATCTGAAAGGTAGTTAGATAGTATACAAAATAGCCAGAAATGGTAGCCTAACATTCGTGATGTGTTTAGTTTGTAGTCAAGACATTAACACATCTGGTAAACAAGATATTACAGAAGTTGATTGTCATTACATGTATATTCTTTACTACCAGATCTCTTGGCAGCTACTGTGTATCTACCATATGCCAAGGACAGAGAAGTAACTCTCTTGATTTCATTTTTTCTAGGACTAAAGTATTGGATAAACTAGGACCAAAAATAGGTAAGTTTGTCATCTGCTTTGAACAAACTACATTGTATTATAACTGTCTTTTAGTTGCTATTAGCCAGGTTGATTGAATGATAGTTAGGGGCTGTTCTCACTTAGCAGTGTCTCAAATTTGTTAAGAAGGTTGTTGCAGTATTGTTGGCATCTGATAGGTGGCACTTTTTAGCCATGTTTTCAGTCATACTTTGACTTAGGTGCTCCCAGTCATTGATGGTACCAGTGTGGTGATGTGACCCAAAATGGAAACAAAGGTGTTCGAATGGCTATACGCTCCAATTCCCTAGTGTAGTAAGTTCAAATATGTAGGATAGAATAAACACTGGCTGTAAAAGACAAGACACTATTGGTTGTCTCATAACCTTTTTGAGGCCATACAGGGTCCGTGGGTTGCTATCCATTGTGTATTAGGCACAGTATCGGAAAACGAAGTCATCACTCTCTTTCCACTTCAGTGCCTTTTACTTCCCTAATCAGACTCCTTGGTGGAGTGAAGAAAGTCACGTAAAGTGTTTTTGTCAAGAACACAGCGTCTAACCAGGAAGGCCAGAAATCGACCCCCTCTATCTCATGTTGGCCAGCCTAGCCACTGGACTATTTTATGCCACTAGTTGCTAATTAATTTCTTTCTTTAATGACAGGAAGGAAAGTAAAGATCAAACATCCCAGCCAGCCCATCCCACCAAGCCGCAAACACACCAAAAGTGCCATTCATAGCTCCTCCTTCAACAGGATTCAGAAACAGTCTGCCAAACGGTCTTTACACAGTGTTAGTACTACCAGTAAACCTAGTTCCTCTGTGAATAGCTCCAGAAATAACCATGAGAGACAGACTGCTGTATCCAAGAGACCATGCAGGTGAGCATTGCTTGTTTTAGTCAGATTTCCATCATAATTGTATGATTTTTACTGGAGTCAGCATATTGTACAGGACCACTGTATATTGTACATAAACATGTGATACTTGAAAAAAAAATCTTGATACTAGTAGATGTTGTGGTCACCAGTATTTGATCTGTGAAATTTTGGTACACTGTGGTGTAGATCTGTTGTGCCTGTTAATAGGGAGAGAGTCATCCACCTTTTGGCCATGAAGCCTTACAAGAAACCTGAGCTCATCTTGAGACTGAATAAAGACGGCATCAGTGACAAGACGTTATTGCCAGACATTCTCAAAGAGGTAGGCTCTTTTGTTATACTGGTGAAACAAATTATCAGCTTGATGATACTGAAATGCAGTCCCACATTGTTTGAAAAAAAGATATGTTTTTGTGTTTGTCTCAATGTGTCTTTCTAGTAATGCAACTAGTAACCTCTAGTGGTCAACCTGTGCGTGTGACCACCTCTTCATAAGGATCACCTGTCCAATGTGACCACTTGGTGGTCCCTCAGAGGATTTATTTTTTATATTACCAACCAGTCCTGTGCTTAATGACTGTCCACATATTCCTCTGTGTTTGACATTTAGCTGCATGTTACAACAGCTGTAGAGGACAATGCTTGCTGGAACTAGACATTTTCCCCAGTATGTATATGTTCATAAAACCTGGTGATCACCAAAATGACCTTCACATTTGTCCACAGATAGCAACATTAGGTAAGGATGACAACTACACGCTGAATAAAACTGCCTTTAGTGATGTCCAGGAAGACTGGCCATTCTACACCAGTGAGGAGAGGCAACTTGTAAAAAGGTATGGTCCAGTATTTGCTTGTGTGTTATGTCTGAACAAACCAACTCTATAGAAGGACCACCTGGTCGGTGTGACCACTTTTTTTGGTGGTCCTTCAATACTTTTTTCCATGGACACCAATATCAAGTCCTATGAGTGGTCTTCTAGGGTAGTTTTGACTGTAGAATTGTTTGACACTGGTGTTGTCCCTGCATTTGTTTGTATGTCTGAAGTATTTTGTCTATGGCAATATTGTCATATTCAGATAAGATTCTATATCCAATTCGACACTCATCATCCCTACATTTTCAAAATCTAGGCATCATAGATATTTATTTCCAAAATAAAATAAAATGTATCTTTTTTAATGTTTTTGAATTCCTGTGTCAGATATTGGGTCATCCTTGAAAAGAACTTTGCAAGGCCTAATAAGAGTATCTGGGGCTTATTGGGCCTCCTGTCGGAGACATGGCTGTTGGAAGTGCTCCTGAAGGCTTGATGTAGACATGCCATAATAAGTGTGGCAAGAATGATTTGAAAGGCGGGAGGTAAGATGGGTCTGATCCCAGTAATAGTCCCCCAGATTGTGATCAACATGGCCGTAATCCTGGGGTAACAATTTGCAGTAATTCGGACATGTCGGGGCGTGTAATGTCGCACATGGTGCCAATATTGTTAGCAGTAACGAACTTGATGGATCTCACTGGCATTGTTTTGCCTTGATGAACAGGCTCAGACTGCCTCCACTATTAAGGTTTCTCCCTTGAACTTTGAACTACATCTATTATACCCTATTTATCTATTATACAATAGTATACCAATACTACCAGTAATGTCCTGAATTGAATTATAAGTTGTAAATTATTATTAGAGCATGAAAGAATTGGCATAAAAAGACCCATTTTCTGCACAGGCTGATCGTTGCCTGCTTTTGTATATACCGATCCTCACCTACCTGCTTTTGTTAACTTATTCCAGTGAATTTGTCCTGAGAGTTTTGATTATATATTGTTGTAATACATACCTTGCAACCTGGGTTTGCCCTTAGTCCTTACAGCCTAATTGGGTAGCTGTGGCTAAATGGAATAGTCCAAACCTGTGTATTCCAAAAATGTTATCAAGTTCAAAGCGCTGACATATTTTTACAGACTGCCTACATTGTTTCCACAAATTAAGGCCGATAACACAATTAGTTCTAGCCATAGGAGACTATACCAAGATACACTGAAACAAGGCCTAAAAAAAAGTACTTGCACACATTTCACCAGTTTGACCAAACTGGGAAAGCTTCGACCCTACCTGTTCCTTCTATCCCCAGAGTCTCCAAATTGGACCCAAAAAAACTCAAGGAATGATTTGCAAGGACATTTATTAGGCACTATGATGGTATTCCACGTTTGGGCCCTGTGCTGCACAACTGGACTGTGATGACAGCCTAGTAAACAATCATTTTTTTATTCAGGCTGTTTTCTTTTTCAGGCGACTTGCCCAGATGCGACAGTCCCCCTCATGTTCCCCGACGACCACCACCCATGACAGTCCACCGTCCCTCCAAGGTTCTTCTTCTCAGGTAAATGCAGGAGTGTAGAACAAGAATAAAACTGTTCATTAAGTGCAAAGCTGTTCCGTTTAACAACAGTGCAATGGCCTAGTGGGGAGAGTGTTTGCCTTACAATGTACATTTGGTAGGTCGTTAGTTTGATCCGCTGACCCAGCCTGAATGAGTCGTACCAAAGATTTTTGAAAAATGGTTCATATTGCTTTTTCTGCTTAATAATGAAAATTTGGGAAAAAGTATGGTTGTTGAACCACACCACTACAGCTGTAGAAGTGATTGCACAAAATGTGTGTGTCCAAGTGCAACAGAAACTGAGATGGGCCCTATGTCATAGTATGTGCTATCTGGAGTTGGAAGGACTTCATGATTCTTGGCCGTGCCTACAGTTTTCTTCAGAATGAATGACCCACTACTTTGGACATGTGACTTTGGTAATGGGCCAAAATTGTCATGGTGATACAAACTTCCAGACTTTCCATCCATAATAGAATGTTGTATCATTCATTCATTGTTATAGTATGACATAATCTATGTTGCTGCTACCATTCTATGGAGAGCCTGTCTTGACTGCACCATAACACTGTCCTTCTTGAGTTTCAGAATGTTTGTTATTTGGTGATTGAGTCTAAAGTATAACATCTATAGAAATGTCTAAAGTGTGGGTTCTATAGAATTCTTTTCACATGAAATCCCGTGGATTTGAACAGTGGTTCTTATAATCCTGTTTGGCATGCATTCATGGTTATATACAAGCCCTGAAACTTCTTTTCATAAATGTAGCCATGTATACACTCCTAAGTAAGATTGATGTTGGTATTCAAAAGTGTGACATTTTATGCCCAAGAAATAATGTGCCTGCATGTATGTACTACGGGAAAACAATACCAGAGCTAGTAATAAACATACATCCTCGAACCTCAAATTTGTATCCTGCGGTTATCATAGATGAAGCAAAAAGATTATGGCCAGATGTAGTATTGGGTTACTGGTAATTCACAAGGGCTCATATATCCCTCTGTATAAGTAAGAAGCCTGCAAGGGGCAGTTTGTGCACTCTTTTCACATCTAAGCTTGAATGGAGCTTTGAAGATCTATTTGAAATCGTGTCTGCCTGGACAAGTTAATTTCCATTTATCCTTCAAAATGGGCCGTACAAATCCTCCCCCATCTCTCTGGGCCATTTACCTCAGGTCTCCACATCTACAAGGCCCAGGCACGATAACGCGGGTCACGAAAGTACCGCTTTGAGGTCAGGCACCGCAGGCTGGCCCAAGTATGTGATAAGTCCGAAAATGGAGCAGAAATGGGAAAAGTCGAGTGGAATGATTACTTCGATATCTGGAAGTCCCTCCGGGCAGATCTCTCCATCATTCGTACCTCTCACCTGGATGGGGCATGAAACGGCACCGCAGCTCTACTGCAGGATCCAGGCTTTTCCACTGCTTCAGACAATTTTGTGGGTCTATCAATTGAGAAGTCGGGAGGATCACCGGGCCATTATCTAAAGCCTCATCACCACCGATAGCAGGTCCAGTTGACCAGTCCTCTGCATTAAAACTATGCATCCACACAAAGACAAACTCCGATGTAGCTAGGAGCTAGTATTTACATGTATATCCAGCTCTGTCCATTTGAACCTGTGTAGTTTGTCACAGGACTTTGCCATGGGTTTGTGAACTTTTAATGTGTCTGGCCTGGATGGAATGGCTGCATGCATCAGACGGGGAATGTAGAGTTGTAATTGTTGGCAGGTTTTACCAGACTCTGGGCTTTAGCATGATTGCTGGAAATGCCCAGAGTACCATTTGGCAGACCAGTAGGATATGTACTATGTAGCAACTTCTATGAAGGATGTGCCTAGACATGGCAGGATAGTTAATAAGACTTTTTCTTGGTTGTTAAAAAAGAAAGCCTTGATTGTTAGGTGCGTGTTTGTAAGGTTAAGCAAATCAGACTGATGTTTTTTTGCAAAGGACAGAAGTATGAAAATTCAAGTATAGAAAGATTGGCATTATGTGAATTTACCTCACAACAAATAACTGCACAATTTACAAAACCAGTTTACTTTCTTGTTTTGCTTCCTATTTTTTGGCCAGGAACAAGGGAATTGGATTGGTGTAACCCTAATGGCATTCTGTTCTGCCTGTTTATCAAATTTCGAACGTCATCTGTCACTGCAAACTGAATTATTACAACCATTCAGCTAATTGTTGTATCATATTCAAAATTGAATCACATTACACTGCCTATTTTCTAAAACCATCAATTTTTGTTAAATTATAGTGCTTGTTATGATATATTACTGTCAGTACATATACATGTCAGGGTCCAGATTACAATCTGGCACAACCAGTGATTCTACCAGTAGATACCTCAATCAGAGTCATTGTAGTAGATGTAAAGAGATTTCCTAAGAAGACACTCAGAACTTTTCAACTTCTTTACAATTTACATCCCTTTAATAGATCAATAGAGTGTTAGTCTTTGGTGTATGATGATGAACTTGTTATAGCCTCAGGCAAACTAATGTAAAGCCAGGTAGTAACATTCATGTTTGTTAGTAGAAAAATGTAAGGAGAACTTTACTGAACTTTTTTCATCTTCTGTCAAAAGATGATATCAGAAAATCCTTCAGACATCTTATAAACAGAAGCAAAGTTTTTCAAATGCTGATGACAAGATTAGTGAAAAAGTTTACTTGATTTTCTGTGCAATGTACTGATGTATAGGAATGCCTGAGGCAAACTTCAAGCATCAATAACATAATCTTTGTGTAGACAGCTATATCACATAACTGAAACTAATTTTGATACTATTCCTATGATTTAATCCTTGGTAGATCCCGCCAGACATGGTTGGCAGGAGGATATTGAAAATTAGGAATTTGACAGGAGTGATACTGATCTAGTTGCATATTGTATTATTACAAAGAGGAAACAATACAACATGATATACTATAGACTGATTGACAACGTTAAGAGTGTGCCATTTGCACATTTTCCCCCAGTATGATAATTATTATTCAAAGTTGTTACTTGTTACAATCAGTTGAAATTCCCTCGCCATATTTTATGTAAATCCATTAGTATGGTTTATGTTGTGCTGCATAGTATGAAACTGTATGTTATAGTTTATGATTCCGGCTAGATAATGATGATAAACTCTGTAAGAAATCCCAGAGGGACTCAGTGTCTACAGAAATGCTGTGTTATTACATCCATCATTCTGCAGTTCTTCACCAGGAGGTAATAAGGACTGACGTTATTTCCCTGTCGGCATGATAAAAGTAGACAGGATGGGGTCTGACGCCAGTTTACTGCTGTTCAGTATAATTTCTAGTCTGGATATGACATATGGAAGAGATGAAAACTTTGTCAGATAAAATTGCCCCGGCCAGCATTGAGCGGCACATCAAGGGATGACAGCAGTGTTGTCAAGTGGAGATAGTTTGGGTGGTGCATGGATGTTTGCTTTGATGGGTTGGTGATTGGTTAGGCTTGCCTCAACAGATTGGAATTACATGTTGGTTGCTTTGCTTTTTACAACATATGCTCAGCAGGGCAGTGCCAGAGGCATTTTCAAACGATATGATTTTACTGTGCAAGCCATTTGTGAACATATGATTGCGAAGTAAAACTCTCAAATGACAACTTTTACAAGTAAAATTTCCAGCAACCAAGGAATGGATGATAATATTTGTGACCAAGCCTCACTGTTGCATTAGGAAAGTCTACCCAGATGAATATAATCTAATGGTACAACGAGTTTGCATCCCAGCGTGTTCTTTTTATCCTTAACTGATAGGAAACATAATTTGATACTTTTATAGATAGTCCTCTGTAGTGACCCCAGATCCAAATAGTGACTTTTATGTGACAATTATGATGTGCTCTGCCATTTTGTGGTTGTTTTATTGAGAACTCACAGTGACTTTCTTTTTACTCTCTGTGCTTCTTGTTGTGCATGTTAAGCAGTTACTGGAAAGGGGTTTTCATACTTTCATTCCTTATTCAAAAAGCAAGCCAAATCAATGCATGTTCAGATGTGATATGAAGTCCTGTTTTAGACAACTTTGGTGGGCTCCTTGGTAGTTTTTAAAGATTTAATGCTCAGTAATGTTTTTCCCAAAAGTGTTTCTTCTAATTGACTTCCACAGACTTGTGGGATAGAGTACAGCTAGTATGGTAGTTCAGCCACCGTTTCCCTTTACCTGACCAGGTCATTTTGGGGACAATGTAGGCATGAGGGGTATCTCCAGTTTTAATGTTTTATCTGCCCTACTCATTGTGAACCAATATTGTTGATTTTTGTTGTTAAACCTGTCATTTAGCTTATGTAAACTAAGACATTTTCATGTCATTAAATTCAGATTTTTGTGACAGACTGGGTGTGAAATTTTTTTTCTCATTCTTTGCAAGGAGGGCCAGGTCCCGAGTACAGCCCTGGTAGGCATAAAGATGAAAATTGGCATTGAGATGCATCACACCATAGGAATCCAGTAAATATGTGGATTCTTTTTGTATGTGTATGAATGCCTGAAGTTTGTTCATATCCTCTAACCACTGCAAATGAACAGTGACCGAGGAGGCTATGATGTGGTATTGAATGGCACATGTTGTTCCCCACAGCAGACCGTCCAGGCCTCCAAACGCCCCCTTGACAGTCTGGACCAGCAAGTCGCCGCCAAGAAGCCACGGGTCAGGATCAGTGCAAATACAGGCGCCTTGGGCAGCCAGAACTGTGCAATAAACTCACAGGTGGGTCCATCAGTCATCAGACTCCTCTTGGGGAGCTTTGTCTGGGTGTTTTTGAGGAAAATCTGTACCATACATCAGGTGGCAGACTGCTCTGTCAGGAGGATAGATCTTTGGTGCTGCATTCAAGAGGTGTGTATATACATGACTGTATAAGATGAAGACAAATACATGGATGCCAAGACAACCAAGCTAGGGCATTCCAGTAAAAGTGGGATACATAGAATACTAAGAGAAGTCATACAGTTTTCGTCATCTCAGATAGCGACTATTTGCAACTATCAAAAGTTTAACTCAGAATAGTAGACACACATCCTGGGATGTCTATGCTCATTCTAATAGAGTTCAGATTATTATGGTGAGCAGGTTGTCTATTGTCAAAATTGTGCAATTCCTGGAACAGCTCTTAGAGTGGATGTTTTGCTTCAGTGTAGGAAAAACAGTTTGTGCCCGAGCACAGTTGACCGGGGAAGTCTACATTTTCATAATATATCAGGAAAAACTAAAATTGTTTGTGACGGTGCATTCATGTATGTTGGAGGTACATATGTAGGAGGTCATTGAACTTAAGATGTAAGAAGACATTGACCTGTTGACTGTTAACTCCCCTGCAGGCATTCCCAGTGCAAAGTAACGAAGCCACTTCTACACAGTCCACACCAAGTCCAGACTCCCAGGTGGACGACAGGTTTGATGTGAAAGCATTTGACAAGAAAGAGGAGGAGAGGGCGCAGCGGAAAAGGGAAAAGACTAAAGCCATCAGGAGTGCCAATGGCAAAGATGGGAAAGTTAAAGGTGAGTGGAAACAGGCTACTATCAGGCCGCTGTACTTAGGTTGCCTGGTTTGAGTGTTTTATTCATCTGAGGCAAAACTAATGTACAACTGTGTTTTATTATTTGGGGCTGATCAGTCTGCTACACTAATAGCAGAGACAACTCAAATGTTTGTTTTCTGTGTATCAAGGAAACATATCATTTGAATCCAAACTGTCCTTGGATACAGTTGGATACACCCCCATCTCACCAGTGTCTCTCACCCCACCCAACTGGCCCACCATCTTACTGCATCATCATCGCCTTCTCCATGAAGCTCTGTCAAGTTCTTCTAATAATGTCCCTTTTCATTTTTTCCTATTTTCCTGTGTAGTTCCTCTGATTTGAATTTCTTAGGTCTGTCTGGATATCCTTTCTATTCAATTTCCTATTAAGAATGCACATGACACACAAGTTATCCTTTATGCTGTAATCCAAGAAAAAAAAATTGTGGCCTAAGACTAGGAGCTATTTGTGTGAATTGTGCTACTTCCATTTGTGACTGCATTATACAAGTGCTAGTTTTCTTCAGATGTTAAGATTTTTATGTCGTCCCTCTCAAGCTGTGTGGCTAACGGGTTAGGTCTTAACATGTCGTGTCATTATAATGATGGACATTGAACTGCACTGTAACAGACAAAGGGAGGCCCTTGTAGCCCTTGGTGCCAGATATAAGGCACCAGACTGTCTGACGCTGGAACTTTCACCTACATCACAAGGCTCAGGATTTCACCATAACCATTATCCGCTGTCCTGGAAAGAGAGCTGTTACACAAGATTCAATCAAACTTAGAATAATGGTTTAAAAATGCAGGCTTTTGTTGGAAGCACTGTGATTCTTCAATGCAAAAGTGTTGCTTTATGTATCTTTCCCCTTAAGAAAAAAATGCTTTGTCTAGAGAGAATGTTAATCTGATTGACAGATGAGTATTGCAGCCACAGGTACTTGCATCTGGCTTTCATGCTTTTCCAAACTATTTTGGACATCAAACACTCTAAACAGGATCATCACTCTGCTCCAGCCTAAAGGTAGAAAGGAAGTTTGGTAGAGGACGTATGGGGTGTTCCAAATGTACTATTAATAGTTACACTAGAGGACGTATGGGGTGTTCCAAATGTACTATTAATAGTTACACCTGGGCCTTGATTTTTTCAGGAAGTGCAATATTGTAAGACAATATTGTATGCATATTTCAATAATGGCATCATCAAGTGTTGTGGGTCAAATCCATTTTCAGAGTATAAATTTTAAAAAACAACACATCTTCAGCCATAAAGTACAAAAGGTATATTTTGGCTGAAAATATTCATGTGCTCACTGCTTTTCTTCACAAAAATAATATACTGACTAAATGAAGGAAACATGTGCATTTACTAGTCTATTATTCAAGCAATATCTTATTCTTCACCTATCTGTGAGACGTTATTTAGACTTGAGTGATTACCTCATAAAAATGTCACGGAGTCTGTAATTCCCGGCAGTGACCTTGGACTTTACTGCCTAGTTTGGTTAACGACCTAGGGTTGACAGATGACAGGGTTTAGAGTTAACGTGCAGGTGCAGGAGTTGTCTACTTTAAGACTGCAGAACAGCATGTCCCACTTGTCAGTGACGCATGAGGGGATTTGGGAGGGATATGGTAAAGTCCCGGGCTCAAGACCAGAGTTGGCTTAATCTGTAGCAAGGGACCAATAGTCCTGTGATGAGTGTAGAGAAACACCTATACAGAAAGATGAAAATGGGAAGTGGAATGATTTTTTAATGCTCATACTGTAGGGAGGTGTTATATCAGACTACATGCCAATGTAATGAAGAATGTGTATTGGGAAGGACGGATCAGTATCTGCAGTTCTTACCAAAGTTGCTAGTTGGTACATATTAAAGACAGTATTCCTGACTGGACAAGTACCACTTCACCTGTCTATTATAACCTTTTATGTTTCATTATGATAATTTTGAAAATTTGTTGTCCTTGAATGGTTGAGAATTAATACACCCACTAATGAATAGTATTTACTGCTATTTCTGTTTTCTAAACCACTTGTAAGCTATAGAATATTGTACACCACAACAGTAGATGTAAAATGATACATGATATTCCAGTGGCCTATTTATGACAATAATTATTCTGCACCCTCTTAATATCTCCATCCATCACTATATTTACTGCTGACTTCTCTGGGAATCTCTACTTTGCCCTTGCGTCAAATCTGTCAGATGTCAATGCTGCAGTGTCTTTACCTAACATCATTAAAAGGTGATAAATACTGTTGTGACTTAGTGGAAATGTGTAGATAAGAAGGGAGCACCTTTGTTTATCAGACTGATGACCCAGAATTAGTATTAAAAATTTATGAGTCACAAAGTGTGCTGATGCTTCATTTTTTTGGATAAATGAACTACTGAAGCGATTCTAATGAATTACACATATTGGATTCCAGTACAGAAAGCACCCAGGCGTGGATTATGGCAAACGTTAAGTCTCCTTTCCTTCCCCATAAAAATCCCCATATACTGACTTGAATATGTA